>NC_048571.1:50749795-51032295 GCF_013265735.2 Oncorhynchus mykiss
CCTCAGCTGTAGATCTCTGCAGTTCATCCCGAGTGATCATGGGCCTCTTGGCTGCATCTCTGATCAGTCTTCTCCTTGTATGAGCTGAAAGTTTAGAGGGACGGCCAGGTCTTGGTAGATTTGCAGTGGTCTGATACTCCTTCCATTTCAATATTATCGCTTGCACAGTGCTCCTTGGGATGTTTAAAGCTTGGGAAATCGTTTTGTATCCAAATCCGGCTTTAAACTTCTTCACAACAGTATTTCGGACCTGCCTGGTGTGTTCCTTGTTCTTCATGATGCTCTCTGCGCTTTTAACGGACCTCTGAGACTATCACAGTGCAGGTGCATTTATACGGAGACTTGATTACACACAGGTGGATTGTATTTATCATCATTAGTCATTTAGGTCAACATTGGATCATTCAGAGATCCTCACTGAACTTCTGGAGAGAGTTTGCTGCACTGAAAGTAAAGGGGCTGAATAATTTTGCACGCCCAATTTTTCAGTTTTTGAAGTGTTAAAAAAGTTTGAAATATCCAATAAATGTCGTTCCACTTCATGATTGTGTCCCACTTGTTGTTGATTCTTCACAAAAAAATACAGTTTTATATCTTTATGTTTGAAGCCTGAAATGTGGCAAAAGGTCGCAAAGTTCAAGGGGGCCGAATACTTTCGCAAGGCACTGTACATTTGTGATTGGGTCAAATGAACTGACCCTTATTAAGTTTTCAGCCACGGACCAGGGTTCTGGAAACAGTTGTAATGATGTGGGTTTGATTTCAGATGGGACCAAGAGTAGTTGACTTGTTCCCAATGTGTTAGTGTTTGCCTGGGAGGAGAGGAGACGAGAGGCAGTCTGGCCTGGTGTCAGGGGGGTGAGGGACTGAACAGGATCTGCTGACCTCAGAGAGGTCATATCAGGGTCCTCGCTCAGTCAACCACAGCGGTTGTCAAGTGTTGGCCAAGTGTGTACATGTTATGAAGGAAAGAGAGATTCCTTCAGGTCTAGAACTTCTAGGCTACATATCAAGGCTGGGTTTGAACAGATATGAGACCACCAAACTATAGTGGCATTGCCTCAGAATGTGTGTGTGTATTTTGTTTGCACACATGTATATGTCCTGTGCAAATGACTAGGCTTCCCTTTCCTCCTGTCCTCACCACCCCCCACAGGAGACTCAAGTGAACCCGACGAGCACCCTTCCGTGCGCCCCTACGCCCTACGTGAGAACGCCCCGTCCTATGGTGTGATCAACGCGTCGTCATCCACCACGGACGGCTCTCAGCAGACACACACACACCTCAGCCGTCCTCCCACAGAGGAGGACCCCCTGGGACCTCTAGCTGATAACTGGGAGATGGCCTACACCGAGAACGGAGAGGTCTACTTTATAGAGTACGTACCCTACCGGATGTACACCCTACACCCTGTTCTATGTACCCTCTGTACCCTTACCATACACCGAGAACGGAGAGTCTACTTCATAGAGTACAACATACCCTACACCTCGTAACACACCATGGAACATATCCTACACCCAGTAACACACCATGGAACATATCCTACACCCAGTAACACACCATGGAACATATCCTACACCCAGTAACACACCATGGAACATATCCTACACCCAGTAACACACCATGGAACATATCCTACACCCAGTAACACACCATGGAACATATCCTACACCCAGTAACACACCATGGAACATATCCTACACCCAGTAACACACCATGGAACATATCCTACACCCAGTAACACACCATGGAACATATCTTACACCCAGTAACACACCATGGAACATATCCTACACCCAGTAACACACCATGGAACATATCTTACACCCAGTAACACACCATGGAACATATCCTACACCCAGTAACACACCATGGAACATATCTTACACCCAGTAACACACCATGGAACATATCCTACACCCAGTAACACACCATGGAACATATCCTACACCCAGTAACACACCATGGAACATATCCTACACCCAGTAACACACCATGGAACATATCTTACACCCAGTAACACACCATGGAACATATCCTACACCCAGTAACACACCATGGAACATATCCTACACCCAGTAACACACCATGGAACATATCCTAAATGGCTCTATACCAGCATCCATTATAGTATTTCAGGTAGTATCTTCTCAAGAAAAGATTGTACTTCCACTTTCCATCTTTTTTGCAAAAAGACTATTCCTTTTTATCCTTCTCATTGTTTCATGTTATGTGTATATTGGTTTTATGGTTGTTACTGTTTTTAATGTTGTTTTTTAATGTAGAACCCTGACTTGAACCTTTAATACATTGGAAGTTGTGATACTTGCCTTGAGTCTGATTTACTTCACAGTGTGTATCATATTTATCCGTCGAAGTGAGGATGTTTTTCAGACAGTGAGTCTTTGATGACTTCCCAGTCAGAACAATGTGTCTGTCTGGCTGTCTTACTCTGTCTTGTGTGTCTATCTATAGCCACAACACAAAGACCACATCCTGGATCGACCCCCGCTGCCTCAACAAACCCCCTAAACCCCTGGAAGAATGTGAAGACGACGGTACGTCCACCACAGACTGTGTGTGTGTTTGTGAATGCATGTGTGTGTGTTTGTGAATGCATGTGTGTGTGTTTGTGAATGCATGTGTGTGTGTGTTTGTGAATGCATGTGTGTGTGTTTGTGAATGCATGTGTTTGTGAATGCATGTGTTTGTGAATGCATGTGTGTGTGTGTTTGTGAATGCATGTGTGTGTGTTTGTGAATGCATGTGTGTGTGTTTGTGAATGCATGTGTTTGTGTTTGTGAATGCATGTGTTTGTGTTTGTGAATGCATGTGTTTGTGTTTGTGAATGCATGTGTTTGTGTTTGTGAATGCATGTGTTTGTGAATGCATGTGTTTGTGAATGCATGTCTGTGTGTTTGTGAATGCATGTGTTTGTGAATGCATTTGTGTGTGTTTGTGAATGCATGTGTGTCTGTGTTTGTGAATGCATGTGTGTGTGTTTGTGAATGCATGTGTGTGTGTTTGTGAATGCATGTGTTTGTGTTTGTGAATGCATGTGTTTGTGTTTGTGAATGCATGTGTTTGTGTTTGTGAATGCATGTGTTTGTGTTTGTGAATGCATGTGTTTGTGAATGCATGTGTTTGTGAATGCATGTCTGTGTGTTTGTGAATGCATGTGTTTGTGAATGCATTTGTGTGTGTTTGTGAATGCATGTGTGTCTGTGTTTGTGAATGCATGTGTTTGTGAATGCATGTGTTTGTGAATGCATGTGTGTGTGTGTTTGTGAATGCATGTGTGTGTGTGTGTTTGTGAATGCATGTGTGTGTGTGTTTGTGAATGCATGTGTGTGTGTGTTTGTGAATGCATGTGTGTTTGTGAATGCTTGCATGTGTGTTTGGGAATGCATGCATGTGTGTGTGTTTGGGAATGCATGCATGTGTGTGTGTGTTTGTGAATGCATGTGTGTGTGTGTTTGTGAATGCATGTGTGTGTGTGTTTGTGAATGCATGTGTGTGTGTGTTTGTGAATGCATGTATGTGTGTGTGTGTGTGTGTTTGTGAATGCATGTGTGTGTGTGTGTTTGTGAATGCACGTGTGTGTGTGTTTGTGAATGCATGTGTGTGTGTGTTTGTGAATGCATGTGTGTGTGTGTGTTTTTGAATGCATGTGTGTTTGTGAATGCATGTGTGTGTGTTTGTAAATGCATGTGTGTGTGTCGGGGAAATTGTGTATTCACTGTCTTGTTTGTTTGTCTGTTGACTCGTTTGTGTGGAGAGGGAACCGTGCAGAATCAGATGCATGTCTGTCAGATCAGATCATTGTTCAATGAGTGGCCTGCAGATGGCACACTTGAGCCACCGTAATGTGAGATGAGACGAGACACGTTAATATTCTGATCTCGTGTGCTGCCTGCCACCCTGCCTGCCTGCCTGCCTGCCTGCGCTCACGTCTGAGCAAGACGCCCCCCGGCAGCCTGAAGGACTGACTGGATCATTCGCATCATCTATCATAAATAAATAATGTACCTTGTCCTACAGAGGAGTGTCCGCCCACCCACACAAAACACTAGCGTTTCA
Organism: Oncorhynchus mykiss; assembly: GCF_013265735.2. Classification (NCBI taxonomy): domain Eukaryota; kingdom Metazoa; phylum Chordata; class Actinopteri; order Salmoniformes; family Salmonidae; genus Oncorhynchus; species Oncorhynchus mykiss. The sequence goes on from NC_048571.1 coordinate 50,753,880, forward strand.
ACTGCCTCTCCCCTCCCCTCCCCCTGCCATGTGTCCTCTCAATGTGTTCTGTGGTCCTTGTATTGAGATATCTCTATAGGTTCAATCCTCTCAAGCTGCTGCTAGAGGACACATAGGATACAGATATGATTCATATTGCCAAGCATATGGTGCATGAACTACAATTCATATTTAGTGGCAGCTGTTTTCACCCACCCCAATCTCAGATGGTCCTTATTAAAGTGTACAGGTAACTGCCAAAATACAGGAAACACCAACATAAAGTGTCTTAATAGGGCGATGGGCCACCATGAACCAGGACATCTTCAATGCTCCTTGGCATAGGTTCTACAAGTGTCTGGAACTCTATTGGAGGGATGAGACACCATTCTTTCACGAGAAATTCCATAATTTGGTGTTTGTTGATGTTGGTGGAAAACACTGTCTCAGGCGCCGCTCCAGAATCTCCCGGAAGTGTTCAATTAGGTTGATATTGGTGACTGAGACACACACACAAACACACACACACAAACACACACACACACACACACACACACACACACACACACACACACACACACACACAACCTGTAAACCCCCTATGTCCCTTTGAGACCCCTCTTTCAAAGTCATTAAGATCTCTTCTAGCCATGGGAGCCAAAATAATGGGAAACTGGGTATTTTTATACATGACCCAAAGCATGATGGGATGCTTACTTAACTCAGGAACCACACCTGTGTGGAAGCAGCCGTTTTCAATATACTTTGTATCCTTGATTTACTCAAGTGTTTATTTCTCTTTGGCAGTTTCCTGTATGTCTGTCTGTGTGGTATGACTCATGTATTTCACATAAATGCACCTACAGTACAGTATGCACCTGGTATGAAACAGTGCCACCCAATGGGGAAGTAGAAAGCTCTTCAGAGATATGTTCTTTGTGCTTAACAGACTGTGGCTAATATAGAGCGATGAGCTATTGTCATGGTGCATGTAGGGATTTAGTATAGATTTACACCTTACAAACCATTTGAACTAATTAGTCACGGTTAGCAGTCATGATTCCGGACACATTATGGTTTTTACAGTGTATGGAGCCAAGTGTTGCTGCTCTCTCGGCTTGCTTGAGGCTTAAATTCAAAATCAATCACTAACCCTCTGCTGCTCTCACTCTCTTTCTCTCCCCCCTCTCACTCTCCTCTCCTCCCCCGGTTCCTCCACCCATGGTCTGCTGGTGTTCTCCTGGTGAAGAAGGGGTACACACAGAAGAGATGGACAGTGAGCTAGGTAGGGCTGTCTCCCCTCTCCCCTGCTGTGTATTATGGGAAAACTGTCTTATTACAGCGCATAACACCTCTCCCTTTCGTCTTAGGGGGTGTAAACATGTAATCAAACGCTTTATAACACCTGGGCTGTGAAAGACGTGTGTGCGTTCATCTACGTTCCTGTGTGTCTGCTGAGCAGGCAGTTGTTACTGTACTCGCCCGGCCAGCCAGCATGCAGTAACACAGAGAGAACCATTCACGAGGGGCACATTGGCGTGATGATCATTTCCTAATGGGCCTCTCATTCAAATGGACCTCTCACTCTCATGCCCCATCATTCCATCCACTGTTGCTGATATTATAACAGAGAGCACTTTACCCACCACTGTCTGCCGGTCCGTCAGTCTCTGGAGCCAGAGGGAGGCTAACAGCCATGGCTCTGAGATGGGCTCTGATAACTGCTGCCTACTATTTTATTTCAATGGTGAATGCATCGGTGAATAGTCAAAGTTCTCGAGAGTCATCCATGTCTGAAGATTTTTGTTCTAGGCTGTTAATCAGATGGCTCTTTTTTAACAAATCTAACGCAATGGTAAGTCTTAGGACTGATGCTAGTGCTATAGATTGGTGGGGGTGTCAGAAATATTTTTGCTATTTTCACAACCAGAATTCTAGCCGCAGGAGCTGGCGGTGGCTTGAAAGGGCTGAGTTCTGATGAATAAACAAGATGGTGTGTCGAGGCTTGACCCCCTCACTGGCTGTTCAGAACGTGCTCCGTGGTAAATATGTGGTTGCTTCAACTTATGAATGTACAGTCTTTTGTGTATTATGTTGTCATCAAACGCCAATTCCAATGTTAGTCCGTTCTAGCCTAGTTTGTTAAATAGCCGACAGAAACTAAATAAAGTAATATCAGCCTGTCCCATATTTGCTCAATATGTTGAACATGTTTGCAGTCCACATTGTTCTAAGGGATTGTATGTTTTCAATGTGGAAATATATTGTTAACATAGCATTCACACTGATAGAGGACTACTGTAAAATGCACCATCTGAGCCATGGACATGCCAAACGTCGTCAATAACCAACATTACATTTCCTATCGATAAGACCTAAAAAGGCTGTCTAAATACAGTTACAGGCACCATAATTGCTCCCCTTTGCTCATATAATATTATGCCTAAGACCGCGTAGACTATGGAGGGTTTTACGCGCATCCAAACTTTTCTCAAAAGCTGGAAAAAGATCCAAAATAAAGAAAAGGCTGGAATGTCCACTCACCATTATACTGCTCCAAAATATAGATAGACAGACAGATAGATGGATTGATAGATCCTACCATCACTGTTGATATGGCCAGTAGTGACTTTGCCACGTGAAAGGTGAACAAACAGGCAAATATATCCTACAAGCAGATTCAGCGCCACAGACAATGATCAGAATTCACGCGATTTGACTGAACGAAAGTAGGAGATGCGTTTTTTGACAAAATGATCAACTAAGCAGTCTTTTTAAATAACGTGATATTCCTAAAAAGGCTGAGTCCAAACTTTTCACTGAAGCTGGACAAAAATAATGTTTAAAGGCCCAATGCAGCTGTTTTCATATCAATATTAAATCCTTTCTGGGTAACAAGTACGCTACAGTAACAGGTTTCCATTAAAATGGGGAAAAGTAGCTTTTTTAGTAAACTATTTCTCAAGCAACAATTTCGCTAGGATTTCCTGGGAGTGGTCTAGCTGTTGTTGGCAGGGAGGTTTGGAACTCTCTTTTGTTATTGGTCTATTAACCAATCAACTTACCGCATGGTGATGTCGCCCATGCAAACCTACTGATTAGAAGATCTTGTGTAGATTGTATTCTCACCCAGCAACTATCAGGAAATAACACTGATCATATTTTTTTCACACATTTGCAGTGTTAGTTCCATCAGCTGTTGTACAATATGAAATATAAAACCATTTGAACTGCAATGGGCCTTTAATAAAACATTGGTGACGTACATAAGGCTAGTGTGTGTGCACCTCCGCTGGAAAAATCTATTCCACAACCAATTGCTTTACGTTAAGACCATCTTTTGGTCGGTCTTATGTATCCCTAGTTGCGATGACTGAAATTGGCATACTGGCACACTTTTTTAGTACACACCTAGAATATTTCCACACCTCAGCACCAGCAAGCTGATGTTAGACAGGTAAATTGCCGAACCTGGTGCAAAGGGTGGACAATGCCAGTGCACCAGTTTTTACATGACGAAATTGCAAACTAAGGTGCGTTTGACAATTGCGCCTCAGCAGCCAGCCGAAAATAGAGCCCAGAGATTGATTTAGACTGGGGAACCAGGTGTGTGCAATACCAGGTTAATCAGTGATATCAGTTGATCAATTAATTGCCAAGGAGTCGTGCACCCCTGGGTTAAGGTTAGGTCTGAGGTAAGTGAGGGTAAGCTGATCCTAGACCAGTGTTTTGCCTCTGAGATGCTCTCCTCCATGTTGTGAACAGCAGCATCCCTTCTTCATACCACTGCTCAGATTGGATGAACACAGTCAATATGTATCGATTGTGAAATCCGATACATGGAGAAAAAGGCAATTACTCCAGTTGTGTATAGGACAGCAGATGTATGGCCCCGGTTGTGCAACCCCTCGCTCAGGAGAAATCAAATAGTCAGGAAGACCGAATGAGATGCAAACAGTTTAATAGGCAATTTGTCACCCGAGTCCCCCTTGAGCTGGAGTGTGCATGGGCGTTGGCCGGGGAACGTGGAGCGGGGGAGTTTTTTTGGATACGTGTCAGATTCGTCCCACTGCAGCCACTCCGTATCAGCAAGGCCAGTCGTGACATGAGGGCTCTGGCGTCTGGCGATAATATCACACAGACAGATCTCTTTCAGGAATACAGCCACTCTGGTGTGAAATAAGGTGAATGATTAGACTTTACAGTCAGGTGCTACTGGCTCAAGGTTGACTGTTTCCCTGCAGAACATCTGAGAAAAAGAAACCCTAGTCTGTGTATTGTGAACGATCCGAACACACCACCACCACCTTAATTCCTTGCCTCCACATCCACTAAAGCTGGTTGAGGGGTAGTGAGTGTACACCACTCGTCAGAATACAGACTGAGGTAACTAGGGATAATGACATGCAGCGCTGATAATGCCAGCAGAGTCAATCAGTCACAGACATCTGTTTGTAACCAATTATAGCCCTCTGACATGTCTCTATACATTTAGCATTTTAGTCAATTAGCAGACACGGGACTTACATGAGCATAGGGTTAAGTGAAGTGCCTTGCTCAAGGGAACATCAACAGAATTTTCACTTAGTTGTCCCGGGGATTCAAACCAGCGACCTTTAGGTTACTGGCCCAATGCTCTAACCGTTAGGCTACCTGCTGCCGTCATAGCCATTAGTACAGTAGCTAGTAGCTAGCTAGCTCTGTCTCCAATATTTTAATCACACTGTATACTGAGACATAATGAGACTGTATCAATGTAGCAGCCTTTACAGCTGAGTAGTCCATGTCTAGATCCAGTCTGTCCTGATTTTTGCCTGTGTTGTCAGGCCACACTCAGCATTGATGTCAGGGCAGATAAACGCGTGTGTGTGTGTGTCTGAAAGAAAGGTTTCTTGGGGAGAATGCATCCTTAATGAATTTGACCACAGTGAGTAATACAGGATCAAGGACATCCAGTTGTTGACGGTCTCCAATGCCATGTGACATAGACAGTGGTAAACCAATCAAGGACAACACTGAATACCATTCTATACACATCTACGTTAAGGATGTCAGTCGCGTTATACGTCCGATTCCCTTACTGCCATGAACAATAAGAAAACAACATTTCTTCACCGTGACATTTTTAAACTGCAAACCACAATTGAAACGCTGTCCACATTTAGACCGCCACCCCCTTACCACCAGCTCCTCTTCTCCATCTGTGCGCGGGGTTGATCGTGATTGGTCAAAGCCCCCCTGTAGTTCTTTATCTGATGTGTTAAATGTCAGCCGTGTCCTGCCAGGAGCCAGGTCCAGACAGCCTCTCTAGTGTTGTTCACTCCCAGGTGACTGACAGGCCGTGTGTGGAAGGAAAAGGTCTTTACGACACCATCTCTAACATCCTGCTTTTTCCACCTCTCTCTATGTCCCATCCAGAGCTGCCAACAGGCTGGGAGAAAATAGAGGACCCAGTCTACGGGCTTTACTATGTGGAGTAAGTAGTGACACACACCTCCGGATGTATCTGTTGCATGTCTCACTACCTCACTGTACTGTACATTCAGAAGCATTTCACACTGGGCAGTGGTCCAGACTATGCAGAACAACATCAAATGCAGTACACCAGACGGCTGTTATTTTGGTCTAGTCTGTTATGGTAAAAATAGGCCATTTGTTGCTGTCATGATCATTTAGAAACATGTAATTTCTCATCTAGTGGGAGACCCTTGGGCCTGTGCATTAATATGAATGCATTCATATGTTTTGATGTTGTTCAAAGCAATACCTTAGAGGCAGGGGCTCAGTTTTTTTTTTTTTTGTCTTAGATTTTTCAATATATATTATTCCTATTCTTTTCCTGTTTACTGCATAATTTCCCAGCATGTTTCTGTACTGTTTGAAGTGTAATTTCCTTACGGTGCGGTGTACTGCTCTCCTAATTCCCTGCTGGGTTTGTGGAATGACGTGTTTTGGTGGTGTTGTTAACCTCCTGAAGCAGTGTTCTTTTGTGATTGTGTGATGCGGTTGATATTCAGGCCTCATCGTCTCTGTCTCGTCGGCTCCAACAGAGCACTGTGTGTACCAGACTTGACTTCCCTGACTTAAGCCCTGGCTCCTGGAGCATTGGCCACCAGAGACTTTTTTTTCTAATTGTGTGTTGTGTTAACTCCCTCACTACTGCTTCTCTGTATCTCTTTCTCCCTCTCCATCCCTCACTACTGCCTCTCTGTATCTCCCTCTCATCCCTCACTACTGCCTCTCTCTTTCTCCCTCTCCATCCCTCACTACTGCCTCTCTGTATCTCCCTCTCATCCCTCACTACTGCCTCTCTGTATCTCCCTCTCATCCCTCACTACTGCCTCTCTCTTTCTCCCTCTCCATCCCTCACTACTGCCTCTCTCTTTCTCCCTCTCCATCCCTCACTACTGTCTCTCTCTTTCTCCCACTCCATCCCTCACTACTGCCTCTCTGTATCTCCCTCTCCATCCCTCACTACTGCCTCTCTGTATCTCCCTCTCCATCCCTCACTACTGCCTCTCTGTATCTCCCTCTCCATCCATCACTACTGCCTCTCTGTATCTCCCTCTCCATCCCTCACTACTGCCTCTCTCTTTCTCCCTCTCCATCCCTCACTACTGCCTCTCTCTTTCTCCCTCTCCATCCCTCACTACTGCCTCTCTGTATCTCCCTCTCCATCCCTCACTACTGCCTCTCTCTTTCTCCCTCTCCATCCCTCACTACTGCCTCTCTGTATCTCCCTCTCCATCCCTCACTACTGCCTCTCTCTTTCTCCCTCTCCATCCCTCACTACTGCCTCTCTGTATCTCCCTCTCCATCCCTCACTACTGCCTCTCTGTATCTCCCTCTCCATCCCTCACTACTGCCTCTCTCTTTCTCCCTCTCCATCCCTTGCCTCACCTTTTTTGACTGACTTCTAGTCTTATTTCTCTCATACACATGTATTTCCTGTCATCAACCCCTTGTTCTTTTATTTTATTTTGCTGACTCCAATTAATTATCTTTCTACGTTCCTGTGTCTTTGTCCTCCATCTCTCCCTCTCTTCCTCCCTTTCTCAGTCACATCAACAGGAAGACCCAGTATGAGAACCCTATACAGGAAGCTAAGCGGCGGAAGCAGCTCGAGCAACAGCAGCCACCAGAAGGTGAGCGCTACATCCGAGGTTCGTTTCCAGCCCCGCCGGGCGTCATTCCTTTCTTTCTCCATGTCTGTGATTGTGTCTGTCTGTCTTTCTGCCCTGCTCTCTTCTCTTTCTGCCCTGCTCTCTTCTCTTTCTGCCCTCCTCTCTTCTCTTTCTGCCCTGCTCTCTTCTCTTTCTGCCCTGCTCTCTTCTCTTCTCTTTCTGCCCTGCACTCTTCTCTTTCTGTCCTGCTCTCTTCTCTTCTCTTCTCTTTCTGCCCTGCTCTTTCTGCCCTGCTCTCTTCTCTTCTCTTTCTGCCCTGCTCTCTTCTCTTCACTTTCTGCCCTGCTCTCTTCTCTTCACTTTCTGCCCTGCTCTCTTCTCTTCTCTTTCTGCCCTGCTCTCTTCTCTTCTCTTTCTGCCCTGCTCTCTTCTCTTCTCTTTCTGCCCTGCTCTCTTCTCTTTCTGCCCTGCTCTCTTCTCTTTCTGCCCTGCTCTTTCTGCCCTGCTCTCTTCTCTTTCTGCCCTGCTCTCTTCTCTTTCTGCCCTGCTCTCTTCTCTTCACTTTCTGCCCTGCTCTCTTCTCCTCACTTTCTGCCCTGCTCTCTTCTCTTCTCTTTCTGCCCTGCTCTCTTCTCTTCTCTTCTCTTTCTGCCCTGCTCTCTTCTCTTCTCTTCTCTTTCTGCCCTGCTCTCTTCTCTTCTCTTTCTGCCCTGCTCTCTTCTCTTCTCTTTCTGCCCTGCTCTCTTCTCTTCTCTTTCTGCCCTGCTCTCTTCTCTTCTCTTTCTGCCCTGCTCTCTTCTCTTCTCTTTCTGCACTGTTCTCTTCTCTTCTCTTTCTGCCCTGCTCTCTTCTCTTCTCTTCTCTTTCTGCCCTGCTCTCTTCTCTTCTCTTTCTGCCCTGCTCTCTTCTCTTCTCTTTCTGCCCTGCTCTCTTCTCTTCTCTTTCTGCCCTGCTCTCTTCTCTTCTCTTTCTGCCCTGCTCTCTTCTCTTCTCTTTCTGCCCTGCTCTCTTCTCTTCTCTTTCTGCCCTGCTCTCTTCTCTTCTCTTTCTGCCCTGCTCTCTTCTCTTCTCTTTCTGCCCTGCTCTCTTCTCTTCTCTTTCTGCACTGTTCTCTTCTCTTCTCTTTCTGCCCTGCTCTCTTCTCTTCTCTTTCTGCCCTGCTCTCTTCTCTTCTCTTTCTGCCCTGCTCTCTTCTCTTCTCTTTCTGCCCTGCTCTCTTCTCTTCTCTTTCTGCCCTGCTCTCTTCTCTTCTCTTTCTGCACTGTTCTCTTCTCTTCTCTTTCTGCCCTGCTCTCTTCTCTTCTCTTTCTGCCCTGCTCTCTTCTCTTCTCTTTCTGCCCTGCTCTCTTCTCTTCTCTTTCTGCCCTGCTCTCTTCTCTTCTCTTTCTGCCCTGCTCTCTTCTCTTCTCTTTCTGCCCTGCTCTCTTCTCTTCTCTTTCTGCCCTGCTCTCTTCTCTTCTCTTTCTGCCCTACTCTCTTCTCTTCTCTTCTCTTTCTGCCCTACTCTCTTCTCTTCTCTTCTCTTTCTGCCCTGCTCTCTTCTCTTCTCTTTCTGCCCTGCTCTCTTCTCTTCTCTTTCTGCCCTACTCTCTTCTCTTCTCTTTCTGCCCTGCTCGCTTCTCTTTCTGCCCTGCTCTCTTCTCTTCTCTTTCTGCCCTGCTCTCTTCTCTTCTCTTTCTGCCCTGCTCTCTTCTCTTCTCTTTCTGCCCTGCTCTCTTCTCTTCTCTTTCTGCCCTGCTCTCTTCTCTTCTCTTTCTGCCCTGCTCTCTTCTCTTTCTGCCCTGCTCTCTTCTCTTCTCTTCTCTTCTCTTCTCTTTCTGCCCTGCTCTCTTCTCTTCTCTTTCTGCCCTGCTCTCTTCTCTTTATGATTTGCTATCGAGAAACCATAAAGGCATACCTATGATTTATTTTAATGGCCTTGAAAATAGGTCTTTTTTTATTAATTTGGCAATGTTTTAAGTGTCACTGATACTCTCTCCAAAGTATTTGTGCTAATATGAATGATTTTGTAAGTCTACAGGTCTAGGTAAGTTTTTTTGGTTTGACAATAATACATTAAAAGTCTGTTACAGCAATGAAAATGTATCACCATACGATAGTTATAATATTTCTGGGTCTTGTTCTCCTAGTGAAAAGCATTTCAGGACATATGCTTTAGGTCTCTTTAGTCTACACAGTACGCTATGTATGTCTTTGAACAGTGATGCAAACAGTTTACATTTGGCTCTGTCCGCCCAGCATTTTGATGAAATAGAGAGACAAATTCAAAAGTTCAGCATCACTGTCCAGACACTTCCCTACGTCCAGTATGTATATGTAGAATGTCCTCCACGTTTCCTCTCTTCATGCAGGTCACATCACTAGGAACCTGCCTATTGGTCCCCGCTCTGCACACTCAGCTAAATGTGCTTCTGACTTGATTACCTACCTGCTGACTTTTTCTCCTTTAAGCTTAATATCTCTTTACGCTCGAAATCTATGACTTTTACTCTTTCATTGATTGAATCTTGATGCTGAGAATATTAATGAAGACCTAAGCCTCCAATACACTACAAAGTGAGGCTGCCATTTTGATCGATCAGAGATTGTATTACTTTAATCGGCAGCCATTGTGGCTCAATGCAGTACAGTAGTTTTCAAGCCACCCATTGTGGCTCAATGCAGTACAGTAGTTTTCAAGCCACCCATTGTGGCTCAATGCAGTACAGTAGTTTTCAAGCCACCCATTGTGGCTCAATGCAGTACAGTAGTTTTCAAGCCACCCATTGTGGCTCAATGCAGTACAGTAGTTTTCAAGCCACCCATTGTGGCTCAATGCAGTACAGTAGTTTTCAAGCCACCCATTGTGGCTCAATGCAGTACAGTAGTTTTCAAGCCACCCATTGTGGCTCAATGCAGTACAGTAGTTTTCAAGCCACCCATTGTGGCTCAATGCAGTACAGTAGTTTTCAAGCCACCCATTGTGGCTCAATGCAGTACAGTAGTTTTCAAGCCACCCATTGTGGCTCAATGCAGTACAGTAGTTTTCAAGCCACCCATTGTGGCTCAATGCAGTACAGTAGTTTTCAAGCCACCCATTGTGGCTCAATGCAGTACAGTAGTTTTCAAGCCACCCATTGTGGCTCAATGCAGTACAGTAGTTTTCAAGCCACCCATTGTGGCTCAATGCAGTACAGTAGTTTTCAAGCCACCCATTGTGGCTCAATGCAGTACAGTAGTTTTCAAGCCACCCATTGTGGCTCAATGCAGTACAGTAGTTTTCAAGCCACCCATTGTGGCTCAATGCAGTACAGTAGTTTTCAAGCCACCCATTGTGGCTCAATGCAGTACAGTAGTTTTCAAGCCACCCATTGTGGCTCAATGCAGTACAGTAGTTTTCAAGCCACCCATTGTGGCTCAATGCAGTACAGTAGTTTTCAAGCCACCCATTGTGGTGAACCATAAGGATCACCGTAACTGTACAGACAGCAGAGACAGGAAGTGTGCCCTTTGCTGTTCCAGAATGGATAGAGGATGCTACCATGGCTGGTGCCCCCCTGGCCAGCTATACCGCCAACCACCAGGAGACCTACAGGGACACCCAAGCCAGACCCCCACTGCCGCCCCTCATCGGGCCAAAACGTGAGTCCTGGTCTGGTCAATATCCTAGTTTTGTGAGGTTATTGGTCCATTTCTGTTTGCGACATTGTGGATGTGTTCCCTCATCACGTGCCTCACTCTATCTCGCTCGCCTCTCTCACTCCTCTCGCTCTCGTTCGCCTCTCTCACTCACACTCTCTGTCTTTCTCCATCTCTGTAAGCTCAGGCCCCTTACCGGCGCTGCCCAAAGCAACTCAAGGCCTTGAGATTCCACCACACAAATCTCTCTTTTTACCCAGCTCTTTTAAGTCACCCTGCTTTCAAATTCCTACACCCACTTCTCTTTTGTATATATAAATAAATAAATAAATAAATAAAAACTCCTCAATTTTACTGCATTGGTCTGCCTCTTCTGTCTTGAATTATTTCAAGGCAAACACAAGGACACTGGCTAACTCCAAGGGTAATACATCTTTCATTGTATGCATAAGCTGTACTCCTCCGCCATGTAAGTGTAGCATCTGCAGTTTGTTAGTCACTCTCCAATCCCTCGCGGCCATCTTCCCTGCTTTAATGTCTCCCTTTTCATTCCACCCGCTTCCTTCCACAGTCAATATATCACTTCAATAAACTCTGAATATCCCACTCCATCTCTCATATAAACTCTGTGAACATTTGTCCAACTGACAGCATGACTGGAACCAGTCATAGTAGAAGAGACCGAGGGCTTGGATCTAGATTACAGACGGCAGACTCTAGCAGTTCTTATTTCATAAGACCGACTCGGGTGTCCATTTGCCTAAGCTATATGAGTCTGCCAACTCCATGTCTAGACTCTAGAGTGTACCAGAGTAGAGAGAGTTCAGTGCTGCCTTGGTCTCTATACACTGTCTTGGTCTCTATACACTGTCTTGGTCTCTATACACTGTCTTGGTCTCTATACACTGTCTTGGTCTCTATACACTGTCTTGGTCTCTGCACTGGCAGTCTTGGTGGCACGCCAGGCTATTATGCATAAGCTTAGAAACATCTGTTTCTAAATCACTGGGAATTAGTCTGACAATAACCCCGCACACACACGCACAAACACACACTTCCTTCCCATCCTAGTGTCAAGCCTTGAAAAGCTATTTTAAACTGATGGCTGCCGTGTATATAGAACTGTACCACAGTGTAATCATACACTTTTAGAATTGACTGTGAATATTATTTTACTACTCATCTAACCATGCTGCCAGACCCAGATAAAACCCTGGGTTTTACCCAATAGTGTAGCATTCTATAGGGGATAGCAGCCCCCACAGACTGGGACTGGGGCTGGGTCTGGGGGATTTACCCATCGGATTACCCCTATTCTCAGGCACAACCAGGCTGCTGCCCCCTAGCTCTTGGAATCCCTCTTAGCCTAATTAATCTAGCGATCTTAATCAGTCCCTTTATGATTAATGGAGCTCATCAAACCAACACATCTCTTCTGGAGCACTCACTGATCCAGAGCCAAGACTGTTTAGGGTAACCCCTCCTCCTTTGGCTAGCAGAGCACATGAGATCAACAGGTTCTAATGAAAGGTGTGTGTGGTCCCCAGGAGGGAAGCCCTTCTTCACGCGGAACCCGGCGGAGCTGAAGGGAACCTTTATCAACACCAAACTAAGGAAGAGCCACCGAGGGTTCGGCTTCACCGTCGTCGGGGGCGACGAGCCTGATGAGTTCCTACAGATCAAGAGTCTGGTTCTGGACGGACCTGCTGCCATCGACGGCAAGATGGAGACAGGTGGGCCTCCGCTCTGTTGTTCCATGTCATTATGAAGAGGTGGTCACCAACTCTTTGAGAGCTACAGAGGCTTCTGTTCCAACCCTGCACTAAAACAGTTGACTTATCAAGGTTGGTTGATGAACTGAAGCTGGTGCTCTCCTGGTGGGTGACCACTGAATGGTGTAGGTGTAATAGTGTAGTGTAGGGGTTCTAATTGAGCAATATACAGTTCCAGTGTTACTTCCATGATTTCAGTTTGTGACATGGAGCTAATTATCCAACATTAGTTTCACCTTCTCTTCCCCTAGGTGACGTGATCGTGAGTGTCAATGACACGTGCGTGCTGGGCTACACCCACGCTCAGGTGGTGAAGGTCTTCCAGTCCATCCAGATCGGCTCCATCGTCAACCTGGAGCTGTGCCGCGGCTACCCCCTGCCCTTTGATCCAGACGACCCCAACACTAGCCTGGTGACCTCCGTGGCCATTGTGGACAAGGAGCCTATCATCATCAACGGCCAGGAGAGCTACGACTCTCCGTCCAGCCACGGCAGCCAGACCGGAGGCCCCGTTAATGGGATGAGAGAGTCAGGACCCCACAGCCCCTCCTCTGCCGAGGTGGCGTCCAACGGCTCGCACAGTTACCCCAGCGACTCTGTGACGCTGGCGTCGTCCATAGCGACGCAGCCGGAGCTGATCACAGTGCACATGGAGAAGGGAGACAAAGGCTTTGGGTTCACCATCGCAGACAGCCCTGCAGGGGGAGGACAGAGGGTCAAACAGATCGTAGACTACCCCCGCTGCAGGGGCCTGAAGGAGGGGGACATTATTGTGGAGGTGAACAAGAGGAACGTCCAGAGCATGAGCCACAACCAGGTGGTGGACCTGCTCAGCAAGTGCCCCAAAGGAAGTGAGGTCACCATGCTGGTGCAGAGAGGTGGAGGTAAGACACAATAAACCGGCCACAACATGCAAAGTTTTGAGTTCTGGTTGGCAAGCTTTCTCCTGCCTCTTCTCTCCGTCTCCATTTTCAGGAATCTGGAGAAAACATATTTTGGTTGGATAAGGGTTAATGACACGCTCCAGAACTTTGTGTTGAATGGGTCAATGTGTAGTTCATACATGCATAATCTATGAGAAGAATTACTGTCTTACCTCAATTAGCCACGACAAATAAGGTTATGAAGTCTAGGAGATCAGGAAATATGTTTGTTTTTTTACACATATTTAACCCCTTATTTTTGTTGGCACAAAACTGCCTCTATACTTCCATTCGTTTGTATGGGTTACCTTCAGTCTCACACACACACACATTTTGGCCATAGAGCAAACTGTCTCGTAGCCGGTTTACACCAGATACCGTTGGAGCTCAAACGCTTCGGACGCTACAGGCAGAAGGTGGCACATCAGCATTACCCACTTATTTCAGATGAGTCCCTTGACACATGGTAGAGCAAAACGGAAAACACCATCGTGAGAGTCTCTCCTTTCCATAGAGTAGTTTATAGGCCAAACCGTTCGGACGCTATGAACGTTTTCATTAGAAGACAGATTTTCGGGATGATAAACACCGCTGTAGCTCGGCCACCTCCCACCACAGATGTGGAAGGGCGACATAGCTTATACTGACAGATTTTAATCGTTTTTTTTTTTATTATGTCACTTAGATTGATGCACCGGTGCGTCAATCGACTCTTAAGGATAGGTTATCCCTAAAACAACACAAAAGAGAAAGTTACATTATTGAGATACAATTGTGGTGTCTCATTTTTTTTCCATCCTAGCTTTGTGTGTGTGTCCATGAGCATTTGTGTTTGTGCAAGCGAGCGTGCAGATTCGACTGTCTGTGTCGAGTGAGAACTCGGGACAGGATTTTGACTAGGTGTGTGATTGGAGAAACGGTCTCATAAAAGAGCTGAAGAGAAGACTCTGTGTATGAGGGGGATGATTGAATTTTGGTCTCACTCCAATCCCCAGACAGACAGTACCCACTACCCAGAACACACCTCCACAAAGAGCCCTGACTCACACTGAGAGAGACATGTAATTGGAAAGTTTTCACTGAGACAGAGCGGTCTGAACTGGCGTTGGAAGTTCTCTGGGAATGATTCATTTGTGGAATTGAAAGACCTGAACATCCGTCCTGTAATGCTGAGTGTTGAGGAACGGGACAGGACATTGACTGGGTGCTCTGCTATCACAAATGGCTCCATCCTCTCCCTGTCTTGCTTTATTAATGGCCACCATTAGTCTGAGGGGGTTGTGTACAAGCCCGTAAAACGCTACAGCCATAATGGTCCGCTTTTTATGGATTGTCAATGAAACAAAATGTTTGTGCGTTTAACAGAGACTCCCTGGACCAGAGAGTGGAGAGAAGGGTGGGCGGGACGGTTAGAGAGGATCATTCCTCAATGTGTCATGGGTGGAAGACGGAGCTGATATGAAACCACTTTTTACTGCTGCTGTCTATGTCTTTAGAGCAAAGCAGAGACATACTGTGGCTCTGTATAGAGTGTGCCACTACTCTCTGGAAAGCAGAGGACTACTCAGTAGAGGATTGCTTCTGAAAGTTACCTTG
Organism: Oncorhynchus mykiss; assembly: GCF_013265735.2. NCBI lineage: Eukaryota > Metazoa > Chordata > Actinopteri > Salmoniformes > Salmonidae > Oncorhynchus > Oncorhynchus mykiss. The sequence continues at coordinate 50,768,892 of NC_048571.1, forward strand.
AAAACATGTGGTGAACCTATTGACCCATGAGTGTCATGTATGTAGTACAAATATTAACAATTCTCTTTCTCTATGGTTCACATACTTCATTCGTCTCATATAGCTCTGTTCTCTCAGTGATCATTGCTCAGTCTGAGCTCTGCTCTGGGGTTGTGTGTGTGTGGATCAGACAGCTAAGATTTTGCCTGCCCCACGCAGACAGCAGGATTAATTACTCTCTGCTCTGCGCTCCTCAGGCCTGGCTGCTAATTGGGGGGTCTGATATCAGCATCGCCTCTCTCCCTCGCTTGCCTTCTCGCTTGCTCTATTTCTCTCTCTCTCTCTCTCTCTGGGCATGAGTGTCACCAGTCAGTCCACACAGCCAATTACAAGCCTTTGACAGGGAGCCAGAGGAGAACTCTAATTGGCAGAGATCTGCCCCCTCACTATCCGCCTCCTCCTCCTCCTTTCCCATCCTCCCTTCCAGTGTGTACAGATTCCCATCCGAGCGTCCGGTGCTATCCCGCGGGTTCTCAGTGCGTACAGTGTACTGAGCTCATTAAGGCCTGTGTATGCAACAGTGCTCCTCTCCCCTCTCTTGGAGTAAGCTGACTGGCTCCCCAGCACAACACTAGATTCTCACTGGATTCTTCTCATCCTCCTCTTTCTCACTGGTGATGGTGGACACTGCATAAGTCTCCATACTGAACCATGTGTATATGACACAGCAAAGGTCCTGTGTGGGTGTGTCTCCCGTCTTTTGCTGTTCTGCATCCTGTTGTCTTCTCGAGCCAGGAGGTGTGATTAATAGCTTCCATCAAGGAATCCATTATGATGCCCATCCCTCCATTTGTCTAATTATGCTGCCTAATGTGCTCCTTTTCTCTCCGCCTTCCTGCTGAAACGTTCTGATTATGACACTGACATAATTCATTCTAGCCCCTAAAGACACGCACTTCCTGTGAATTTGCTTGAAGTGCGCCTATGAATGGGTGTAAGTGTCCGTGGTCTACGGGGATGGGAGAGGTGGTGCAGCCAGCATCGGTTGTGTTCCATGCAGAGCCATTGTGTGGAGAACACCTGAGCGTGAGGCTAGCTCTCTGTAGCGCACAGCCTCCCTCATTCTCCACCCAGATAACTCCAAGTCAGTCCCATTCCTGTGCTTTAAAGGTATCCATTCACTGGTTTGTTAGGCTGGGTGGGCATGGTGGACAATACAGTAGATGCATACAACACAGGCTCAGCCTCTCAACCACCTCTGAGGAGGGGAGGAAGGAGAGAGGATGTCAGAGGCGGGAGGATGATGAAAGAGTGGCACAGCGACACCCCTGTCGATCTGTTCATCTTCTGAGACATCCATCAGAGGTGACAGGGTTGTTCCCAGCGGGGCTGGGCCCTTGCACTCCTCATTCCCCCGGAGCGGAGTGAGGGATGGAGGGAGGATGAACCGGGTTAGAGACTGACATGGCGAGTGAGGATGTGTGCCAGTCTGATGATAACCTATCAATCCACTACACTGTTGCTTTCTGCCAGTGGGCTGAAGCGAAATGACCAATCTACACCTGCAGTGGGTTCGAAGGTCTCTAAGCCAATGTCCAACAAGTGTAATATTCTAGCTAATATTTCTCTTTCCTCTGTGTCTTCACGGGGAGCTTTAAGTGCTGTGGAGCGTGATAGACTGTCCCTCTCAGACAGAGCACAGTGTAAGATGGTTGTTTCTGCTGTGTTGGGTTGTTGTAGAAGTGAAGCCAGAGTGCTGCTAGGAAGGAGACGTCGCTTATCTCCACCCTGCTCTAGATGTCTCATTCCAAAATCATTGGCAGTAATATGGAGTTGGTCCCCCCTTTGCTGCTACAACAGCATTCACTCTTCTGGGAAGGCTTTCCACTAGATGTTGGAATATTTCTTTGCGGACTTATTGAGAATTATTGAGGTCGGGCACTGATGTTGAGTGGTCAGCATTCCTATTCATCTCAAGGATGGGGTTTGATGGGGTTGAGGTCAGGGTTTGTGCAGGCCAGTCAAGTTCTTCCACACCGATCTCGACAAACCATTTCTTGATGGACTTCGCTTTGTGCACGGGGGCATTGTCATGCTGAAACAGGAAAGGGCCTTCGCCAAGCTTTGGCCACAACGTTGGAAGCACAGAATCATCTAGAATGTCAATGTATGATATAGCATTAAGATTTCCCTTCACTGGACCTAGCCCAACCCATGAAAAACAGCCCCAGACCATTATTCTTCCTCCACCAAACTTTACAGTTGGCACTATGCATTCATTCTCCTGGCATCCGCCAAACCCAGATTCGCCTGTTGGACTGCCAGATGGTGAAACGTGATTCGGAGCACGTTTCCACTGCTCCAGAGTCCAATGGCGGCCAGCTTTACACCACTCCAACTGAAGTTTGGCATTGCACATGGTGATCTTAGGCTTGTGTGCGGCTGCACGGCCATGTAAACCAATTTCATGAAGCTCCCGACAAACAGTTATTGTGTTGATGTTGCTTCCAGAAGCAGTTTGGAACTCAATAGTGAGTGTTGTAACCGAGGAAGGATGATTTGTACGTGCTTCAGCACTCGCCGGTCCCATTCTGTGAGCTTGTGTGGCCTACCACTTTGTGGCTAAGCCGTTGTTGCTCCTAGACGTTTCCACTTCACAATAACAGCACTTACAGTTGACCGGGGCAGCTCTAGCAGGGCAGACAAACTGACTTTTTGGAAAGATCCTAAGACGGTGCCAAGTTGAAAGTGTCTGAGCTCTTCAGTAAGGCCATTCTACTGCCGATGTTTGTCTATGGAGATTGCATGGCTGTCTGCTCAATTTTATACACCTGTCATTAACGGGTGTGGCTGAAATAGCCAAATCAATTCATTTGAAGGGGTGTCCACATACATTTTTATATACTGTATCGTGTAGCTTTATTTGACCATTTAAAACACAATACAACCACACGTGGATAATGCATATAAAATCATAGAGGATAACACGAATTTCCATTGTGGTCCTGTTAAATAAATGGTTTTCAAAATGTATGAACATAAAATAGTAGGCCTAGCCTACTGGACTTGTGTAGGTTACACACGTAACACATAACAAAACAAAGGACAGGATGAAATTGTTATGGACATTGAGCAGGACTCCCTCATTAGATCAGCCATTTCAGACTGTTAAACTGTGTTGGATGATGGTTTGATGATGGTGATGCCGAAACATCTACAAAGATCTTAGGCTGCCTTACGGCGCCATGTAAGGGATGAAAGCATGCGTTGCACAACATGTTGCTGACTTCACATTCAACGCTGATAACGAATGGCATTGCAGAGAAATTGTACAGTGATCCAATGATCGAGGAATAGAGTGCCAGCAGCTTGGCCTCCAGATTCTGCCCCTGCACTTTTGGGCGACGGGCTTTGTTTGTGTATGAGCCAGAGTCACTGGCGTAACAAGGACAAGGTGAGTCCACCTCCCCTCCTACCTCCTCCCCCTTCTCTTCACACCTCCATGCCTGGGGAGGGGGGGTCATACATCTCAGCCATCTCGGCCTTCCTTTGTTTCCATGACAATACTCTGCAGCACTCTGCAGTGGGGCTTTCCTCTATCAAATCAAATTGTATTGTTCACATACACATATTTAGCAGATGTTATTGTGGGTGTAGCGAAATGCTTGTGTTCCTAGCTCCAACAGTGCAGTAGTATCTAACAATTCACAACAATACACACATCTAAAAGTAAAAGATCGATCAATGTCGGCGTGGCATTGACTAAAATACAGTAGAATAGAATACAGTATATACATCTGAGATTAGTGTGAGGGAGTGGGTCACCCCTCAGCCTGTTCTCTCTGCCCAGAGAGACGGGACAGACAAAAGGAACTGCTCCCAATTGTCATTTCTGCTCAGCATCGTAATCCACTGCATAAGCCTCTCATAGACAAAACATGCATCGCTCCAGGCCTGGATGCTTTTCTCTTCACTGCGGGTGTATGATTCAAAGGTGAGGTTGCTAACGCCTGCACCTTTTCCTGGTCACCTTTTCCATGTCACAGGACTGGGGTGCACATATGTCACTTTCAATCCCATCTTCTATACATTCGCTACTCCGGGTAAATAAACATCTGCATTGGTCGTCTCAGTCACGTCCGTGACAGCCTATTTGTACATTGATGACATGTGGCTCAGTCTGTACTGTGAAATAGCCTGGACCGGCCTGCCGAGGCAACCGTTGCCAAGAGACCATCTGTCAGTCCCCTGTGCGCCTGTTGCTGTCGCCGTTGTGACAGATGGGCTGGGCTGTCGGAAGCCATCCATCTGAGGCCAGATGGAGGGGGGGGTGGGGCCGAGACGTGGGCCCAGTGTACCCCCTCCCGCCCCACTGGACATCATAATCGCCTCAGTAATAGCCTCCGTTTAGCAGCCGCTGTGGCCAGCGCCCTCTCAGACTGACCTGCGGCCTCTCTCTGTGGACCGAGCAACCTAGTGACCACTACAGCCTACGTGAGTGGCAGAGGATTTCAACTCAAGTGGCATGATGGCATCACCAAAAATGGCAAATGAATAAATCCCATATTGCGGTAGTGTATAAATAGAAGGTATGCTGTTTTCAGATGAAAACAACCATTGCTGATCAGTCACCTAAATCCATGTGGCAGATATGTTCAGTAGTGTGTTTTGAGTTTAAAAAGAAGGCTGGCTCAAGCCTGTGTTTTCTCTCTCCTGCACAGTCCATCAGTGTGAGAACCAGCCATGCTAGTCCCCCTGTGTGTAATTAAAAGATGGAGGGTGGATGATGCTGTAAGCTGCATCGATAAGAACACCGGTGGATCCAGGGCTCTGCACATGCCCAGCAGCACCACCCTACCCCTGAAACAGAGTGAGAAGTGAAGTAGCTACTAGCTAGCACGTTTAGGACACCCCTAACCTGTCTCTGGCACTGTCACTTTGTCTGAATCCTGGGAGGGGCAGATGCCTCTACATTTGATAATGATTCTAAAGGTCTGTTAAAACTCAGTGCTGCTCTCTGAGGAACTGCACAGTTCCCCTTCTCCCAATCCTCTGGTGTTTTTAGAGAGCTGTGTGGTACCATAAATGGTAGTGTGACTCGTTTGAGGAGAAGAGCGAGGAGGGCTGTGGAGGGAAGGTTAGTACAGGAGAGGAGTGAAGAGAAGGGGCTGAGAGAGGATGAGAAGGAAAGTTTGGGGAGGTGATGAGAGCTTAGCGTGGGTACAGTGGGGGAAAGTTTAGGGAAGGTGAGATGGAGAGGCTTGCTCTGCTGCAGAGTATATGAGGGTTTAATGGCCACCCAGAGGCAGATTAGACACGTAGTAAACAGGATAGTCAAGAAGAGACTGACACAAACACACAGGCTGGGCTGGTCAAATGGTGTTCAGGGTGAGTGGAGTAGGGCGTGGCTGTGGTATGCCAGGAGAGTAACAATTGCTGAAAGAAGAGGAGAGCGCTATAGTGGAAGGGAGCAGGTAGGGGAGAAGAGGAGAGCGCTATAGTGGAAGGGAACAGGTAGGGGAGAAGAGGAGAGCGCTATAGTGGAAGGGAGCAGATAGGGGAGAAGAGGAGAGCGCTATAGTGGAAGGGAGCAGGCAGGGGAGAAGAGGAGAGCGCTATAGTGGAAGGGAGCAGGTAGGGGAGAAGAGGAGAGCGCTAATAGTGGAAGGGAGCAGGTAGGTGAGAAGAGGAGAGCGCTATAGTGGAAGGGAGCAGGCAGGGGAGAAGAGGAGAGCGCTATAGTGGAAGGGAGCAGGTAGGGGAGAAGAGGAGAGCGCTATAGTGGAAGGGAGCAGGTAGGGGAGAAGAGGAGAGCGCTATAGTGGGTGGGAGCAGGTAGGGGAGAAGAGGAGAGCGCTATAGTGGAAGGGAACAGGTAGGGGAGAAGAGGAGAGCGCTATAGTGGAAGGGAACAGGTAGGGGAGAAGAGGAGAGCGCTATAGTGGAAGGGAGCAGGTAGGGGAGAAGAGGAGAGCGCTATAGTGGAAGGGAGCAGGTAGGGGAGAAGAGGAGAGCGCTATAGTGGAAGGGAGCAGGTAGGGGAGAAGAGGAGAGCGCTATAGTGGAAGGGAACAGGTAGGGGAGAAGAGGAGAGCGCTATAGTGGAAGGGAACAGGTAGGGGAGAAGAGGAGAGCGCTAATAGTGGAAGGGAGCAGGTAGGGGAGAAGAGGAGAGCGCTAATAGTGGAAGGGAGCAGGTAGGTGAGAAGAGGAGAGCGCTATAGTGGAAGGGAGCAGGCAGGGGAGAAGAGGAGAGCGCTATAGTGGAAGGGAGCAGGTAGGGGAGAAGAGGAGAGCGCTATAGTGGAAGGGAGCAGGTAGGGGAGAAGAGGAGAGCGCTATAGTGGGTGGGAGCAGGTAGGGGAGAAGAGGAGAGCGCTATAGTGGAAGGGAACAGGTAGGGGAGAAGAGGAGAGCGCTATAGTGGAAGGGAACAGGTAGGGGAGAAGAGGAGAGCGCTATAGTGGAAGGGAGCAGGTAGGGGAGAAGAGGAGAGCGCTATAGTGGAAGGGAGCAGGTAGGGGAGAAGAGGAGAGCGCTATAGTGGAAGGGAGCAGGTAGGGGAGAAGAGGAGAGCGCTATAGTGGAAGAGAACAGGTAGGGGAGAAGAGGAGAGCGCTATAGTGGAAGGGAACAGGTAGGGGAGAAGAGGAGAGCGCTATAGTGGAAGGGAACAGGTAGGTGAGAAGAGGAGAGCGCTATAGTGGAAGGGAGCAGGTAGGGGAGAAGAGGAGAGCACTATAGTGGAAGGGAGCAGGTAGGGGAGAAGAGGAGAGCACTATAGTGGAAGGGAGCAGGTAGGGGAGAAGAGAGAGGGATTAGGGGAGTGAAGAGATTTGTTGAGATGAGCAGTGATGGAGAGGGGAACATTCTCTAAGGTAGCTGGACTGTGGACCACATTACAGTGGCCGTTGAATACAGATGTTGAGGGGATAAGAGCCATAAAGAACTGCCTAAGCCAGCTCAATCCCCCAGATCTCCCTAAAGGATTTACACACAAACTGGCCCTGTTTTGTCAGGATCAGAGATAGACACTTCACCCCATCCAATCCTGTCTGCATGTACAAATGCTCTTACACGCTGAATACAATACATGTATGTTTTACTCGTTCTCTTTATGCTGCTGAATACCATTATACACAAGCGCACACAGATCTGGGCTATGTTTTCATTTTAGTCTCCTATTACTCTCTGTTTGTGTTCATGTTGGAGGCTCTAATGATATTCCTGCCAGTGTGGGACTCTATTAATGTATGAACATATTATTTATGCTAATGCAGGCCCTGCCTGTCAGAGCCTGCCTCCGATTGATGAGAGCGGGATGGAAAGAGCGGAGTGAGCGCGTGCGCATGTCTGTGTGCACGTATGTTTACTAGCGTGTGGGTGGAGGGGAGGGATGGTGAGGGGGAAAAGCGAGATGGAGAGATGAGGGGGAGGGTGAAAAAGAGGAGAGGGAGAAAAAAGCAAGCGCTAGAGCTCGAGACGGGAGAAGAGCGGTGTGACTGCCTCTAGATGCTGGAGCCTTCCACAGCCGAGCGGCGTGCTGAACGGACGCAGAAAGATGGTCTCAGTAAGAGGGGAACTGACGGTTGCCTACCATTTAATGTTCAGTATCTTGGAGTCCTTCTCCATGGGAACGATAGCAGAGTTAGCTCAGAGCTGCCCCTCTCTCGCTCTTTCTACCCCTCTGTCTGTCTCTCTCTCACACACACATATACACACACACTCTTTCTTTCTCTCTTGAAGTGGGTTAGGCAGGGTCTAGCGAGCGGAGCGCTTGGTTAGCCATCGGGGTTGGCCCCTCTTCTGCTGCAGCAGTCAGCCGCCGTGCTAATGCAGATAGATCGCGCAGCCCCCTTTAACGCGGTGCGCGGGAGGGTGGATGCGAGGGAACGAGCCAGAGAAAGAGAGGGAGAAGATAACTCAAGCAGAGACAAGCAGGCTAGCGCTGCTCCACCTCTGGAGTCCCTGTTTGGAGTCCCTGTTTGGAGTCCCCCGTCTGCTCCACGCTGGGGTTTTGTTCTTCGTCTTTTACCTGTGGGGAAGGTGAAATATTATTGTGTGTCGTTAACACGTTTTTTTCTTTCTTTCTTTCTTTTTTTATCTCCGTCGTGATCTGGATATTGCTTCCCAGGGGTGGCTCCTGCAAAGAAGAGCCCAAAGCTGGTGAGTGCCAAAAATATCTATACCTCCCCCATCCACATCTCCCTTCCATTCTCCCCCATCCATCCCTCTCTCCACTCTCCTGTGTGGAGTGCTAATGTTGGTTGGTGTGTAGAGCATCCCAGAGCAGCGAGGGGTTTTCTCTATCAGGACTCCCGCTGTGTTTTGGTCCTGATGAGAGCTTTAATGACGTGTGTGCTGGGTCGGAATAATGTTGTGTTGGGTGAAACTGTTTTTTGCTGGATGATAATGCTGCACTGGTTGATTATGTTGACCCATTGGTAGGCAGAGCAGGCCTGCTCATGGATATTTGTTTCAATATCTATGCCATGTTCTCCTGGCTTAATGAATTCTAGGTAAATAGATGAGTAAATTAGGCCAGCCTTGGAAAAAGCATTCCAAGCTTGTGGTCCAAGTGTAGGGTTGATTTCTGAGAGTGGTCCAGCTCTTCTTAGCTTCTATTTCTGGCCCCAATGTAGAGAGTATGGAGAAGTCATGTGATTGCTAGAGACTGGACCACTGTCAGTCTGTGTTACCCTCTCCCTGTAGCCGATCTCTTGGGGGAGATGCTGCCTGTGTGCTCTCTCTGTGTTGTATGTGGGAAGAATGGGGGGTGGATTTGTGCTTCTGTGTTTTCCCCTCCTAGATGTATTCTCCCTTCCAGGTCGTTCCACCTCAAAAAGCACAAGAAAAGGATTTCGACACCCACCAGCTCAGATTGTTCTCAAATCTCTTCTGTAGTTACTAACAGATGCTATTAGCATTCCGGAATTATTTTTGCTGAAATATAATTACATCTCTGAGAAATTAGGTTAATTGATTGCACTCAAATTGGCAATTTTAATTTATAGGATTAAATTAAAATTGAATAAATATCGTACCCAACATCTTATGTTGACCAAACTTCATCCTACCAATGTGAAAGACATGATTTTTTTTTTTAATCAAAAGCCACCTACAGACCCCCCCATGCCAATCCCGCCCCGACAACCAGAATACAGTATCAGTTCTCAATGTTTGGATTATTGCTTCTTCATGCTATGTAACGTATTCCGTGTGAATCTGGTTATGTTTTTTTTTTTGCCCTGTACAGAAACATGTGTAATTGAAGTCGCTTGCATTGTTTACCATAAAGTAGCATGTTTTGACCACTCGATGCCCCCGTTCCTACTTTACCGCCTCACTATTTTCTCAGTTTTCCTTTGGTAACTTGGGTAGAAAACCTATAGATTTGGCTCATGATGAAAATACATTGTGTGGTCACCTTCACAATTCAAATCCTCCATTAAAGCAATTAAGTCTGCGTAAGAACAAATTCAGTTTGTTTTTACGCTTAATCTGTGTCCAAGAAACAACCCCTTTGTGTATCGTTACAACATTTCAGTCACGAGCCCATTTCTGCATCAATGTTTTGGGCTTGTAGGAAAAGTCTTCATATGCGAATTGCACCATATGGTTAGCCCTCTGAGAGCTGCTACTTATTGGACTGTTCAAGGAGAGTTGGGTTGGGTTGCATTGGGTTGCTAAGAGAAGGACAAACTGAATTGGCTTTTTATTGACTTTTATTTTGAAAGGGAAGTCATATTGAGACTAAAGACTCTTTTACAAATGAGCCCTGCACAATTTAAAACAAGTGCATCAATAAGCAAGCACAGACATGGAGGACTGGCTTGAATTTTCTACCCAAAGTTGCACAGGAAATTACCTATTTCGTAAACATTTAAGAGCCCAGCAAAATGGATAAAATAATGTTGCGATATAGCAAGAACAGTGGCATCTAGTGGTCAAATATGTTACTTCCACACTTCTTTATGGTAAATAATGCAAGCAATTTCAATGACCTTTGGGGAAAAAGACATCACCAGATTCACATAGTATGAAGAAGCAGTGATCCAAACCACACCTTTCAGCAGTGATCCAAATTGGATGTTGGGTACATTATTTATTGAATATTATCTGAATCCTATCAATTTGGGTTCAATCAATTAGCTTAGTTCTCCAAAATCAAATTACATTTCAACAAAATAATCTTTCAGGAATGCCAATCTTACCTGTTTTTAACTACAGGAACAAATTCAGAACAATCTGAGATTGTGGGTGTCATGGCTTGCTGAAATGATATTACATCGCTCTTCAGTTAAACACCCTTCTCGCTGTTACTGTATGTCTCTGAATGTCTCCTCGTGCATTGGGGGATAGGGTCTGCCATTAATGTATTCAGCTCTGTGTTGAACAAAAGGAATAGACTATACTCTAGTCTGACGAGCTCAGTTTTTTTTCTGTTAGGATTTTTGACTGAATTCTTCACTTTCCCAAAAATAAATCTCATGAACAAATCTGCTTGATTATGCCTTGGGTATTGTTAGAGAATGTGTTTCTGGTTGACATCACTGGCCTTGATTAAAACGTATGTATTTCGACTGACTTCTGTAATGCGTACTTATTTATCTTTACCACTCTCTCCTACTCTTTCTATCCCTCCTTCTTATGCTATATCTCTCTTTCTGACCACCCTTCTTCTCCCCCTCCACCTTTCTCTCCCTGTCTTACTCCTTCTATTCCCTCTTCCTCATGCAGCAGTTAGCGAGGAAGGACAGTCAGAACAGTCCTGTGCACAGTGTGTCCAGCCACCGGAGTACCCACACTGACTCCCCTGTGCACCCATCCCTGGCCACCCCATTCAGCGAGAGCGCCGCCCCCCCACCCCCCTCCCAGCCCCTGCCCGGCCTGCCTCCCCAGGACGCTCAGGCAGACGGAACCATCCAGAGGAAACCGGACCCCTTCAAGATCTGGGCCCAGTCCAGGAGCATGTATGAAAGTAGGCGTAAGTATTTACTTTTGGTGTTGGCTCGGGTGCGCCCTCTGTCCTGTCGGGTTGGTATTGCAGTCCGGGGCTGGTGACCCAAGACATATTGTCTAATAGTATCCTGTCGTCTTTTGTATATTGACCTAGAGTGGGTGTTAACTTGGTGGGTTAGGGGTGTGGACTGTTTGAAGAGCATTGTGGCAGTTAGAGGAAGAGTGATAACAACAGCCTCTAAGGAGAGTTGGTGATGCTAATCACACTCCTGATCCGTTTAACCTTGACCAAGTGTGTTATTATCAGTAAATAGTGTGCTCTCTGGAACGGACTGTGCCATGTTTACCTCTACGCTACTCTTTAGAACACAGCTCCAGAGAAATGTGGATATCATTTGCGGTGGTGGAGGCGGCTCCAATATTTCCCTGGTAGTCTGGTGAGGCTAACGGGTGCAAGTCTCCCCAATTAACAGGAATATCTCTCAACCGCTGTCAGTCGCCCTCTTGAGTATTGGAGGGTCCAGAGTGTTCAAGGTCTAATCATTTCTCTGGTGCTCCTGCTTTCATCAAGGTTTCATTATTTAGAGGCCCTAAAGGGAGAGGAACTGGGTACGGTACCGACAAAGTTGGCTATCTCCTCAAGTGAGAGAGGATAGGGGAGAGCAATTCTAGAATTCTAAAGAAACAAGGAAGAAGAATAGGGGATTGTTATGTCAACTCAGCTTTATTCAGCACTTGTACATCCCTGTCCTGAGGAAATAGGACTTCATTAACGTTGTGATGACATGTTTACCTGATAGATTCTGAAATCAAAGCCTGGGAGAGCTGAGGCTGTAAACGCACCATTTGATGACCACAATTTTCCAAACCTGAGCAATGCAGGTTGGATAAGTTTTGAAGTCTGCCCATGCTTGATGTTTGCTCAGATGCCATTTTGGTGGTGCTAGCTGGATAGTGGATACTAGCCACTCTTTCTTCAGATCAGGAAGAGGAGATGGGAAGTTAATCTGCTTGTTCTCCAGAGTCAGTCTGAGCTGGGCAGATTGAATAATCTTTGTTTAGTATGGATCTGTTCCTAGCCAGTGGTTTAGAAGTTGAGCTGCTGTATTGATCTGATAAGCTGCCAAGGGCCTGGCTGGGGCCCTTGTGAATGAGAAGATTGAGACGGTTAGCCTGTGCCATGCCCATCTCAGCCATACCCTGATTCCCAGTGTGGTAGAAAGAGGGCTAGCTCTACACTGTGAGCTCTTCTGATGACTCTGGAACCGATTTCAGCCAAGCTGGCCTCTTGCCCTTCTCCCTCTCTCCTGCTGGCTCTTAGTGGCTTTAGCTGTGGAGGTCTGTATAGTTACATGTTGTATCCCATGGGGGGGCTGAACGCATGGACACACACACAGACAGCTTCAGGTTGTTGCTTGGAACCGTGTTTTTCGGTGGTCTGCCCACCTCCAGTGCTACGTGACCCATGAGCTGTCAGTCGCTGCAGTGCACCGCTATGTAGCAGCTTAGTACCTCCCTGACAGCTAGCTCCAGTACTGCCACCCTCTTCCTCTTCCCTCCTGCTCAGATCTCCTCGGCTAGGGGCTTCCTGACTGAGCCTGAGGAGCAGCACTGCTGAGGCCCTTCTCAGTAATACAGCACCAGGCTGGCATACTGGTGACCTGGCTGAGTGCTAGGGAGAGACTTCCTGTCACCTACCTACAAAGTGAAGAAGGATTTTGTCTTGAAAGACATCTGAAAGGATAGTATTCAAAGAGATCCTAAATATGGAAGTTTGATAAAGTTAGGTACTTAGGGGAATTTCACAGCCGTCTCCTCTCTTGCTTTGAATGGTGATTTGAAGGTATTTTGGGAATAGATCATTTTCTTTTGATGGGAAGTTATTAGATATTTACACATTCCTCAGGCTATAGAGGAAAAGGCTGAATGAGGCAGTGGTGTGGTGTAGAGGCTACCGTAACAGTGCAGTAGAGTAGAGAGGCTGAGTGAGGCAGTGGTGTGGTGTAGAGGCTACCGTAACAGTGCAGTAGAGTAGAGAGGCTGAGTGAGGCAGTGGTGTGGTGTAGAGGCTACCGTAACAGTGCAGTAGAGTAGAGAGGCTGAGTGAGGCAGTGGTGTGGTGTAGAGGCTACCGTAACAGTGCAGTAGAGTAGTGAGGCAGTGGTGCGGTGTAGAGGCTACCGTAACAGTGCAGTAGAGTAGAGAGGCTGAGTGAGGCAGTGGTGTTGTGTAGAGGCTACCGTAACAGTGCAGTAGAGTAGAGAGGCTGAGTGAGGCATGGACCACTGGCCTGATTCAGAAGGAACTGCTGGTGTGCTATGTGCTCATTAAAGCCATGAATTACATCATCAGCTCCCTCCCTCCATCTCCTCCAGTCCTCTGCCTCTGTTCTCCTCTGAAAGGAAAAGGGGGAGGAGGGGTTACAAAGTGTGGGTTGTGATGTAATGATCCAGGATGTAGTGATTGATGCTGATGGATGGTTCTCTGGTTGCAGTGCCTGACTTCCAGGAGCAGGACATCTTCCTGTGGAGAAAGGACACGGGCTACGGGTTCCGGATCCTGGGAGGGAACGAGCCAGGAGAGCCGGTGAGTTGGAGAATTCAACCACACACTAACATCACTGCTCTGCATACGCTGCATTCTGAAAGTATTCAATACTCCTTTACTTTCTTCACATTTTGTTACGTTACAGCCTTGTTCTAAAATGGATTAAATTGTTTTTTCCCCCTCATCAGTCTACATACAATACCCCATAATGACAAAGCAAAAACAGGTTTTCATACATTTTTGCAAATTATATATAAAAAAACTGAAATATCACATTTAGATGAGTATTCAGACCCTTTACTCAGTTCTTAGGTAAGACGCTACAAGTTTGGACACATCTATATTTGGGGAGCTTCTCCCATTCTTCTCTGCAGATCCTCTCAAGCTCTGTCAGGTTGGCTGGGGAGCGATGCTGCACAGCTATTTTCAGGTCTCTCCAGAGATGTTCGATCGGGTTCAAGTCTGGGCTCTGGCAGGGCCACTCAAGGACATTCAGAGACTTGTACCGAAGCCACTCCTGCATTGTCTTGGCTGTGTGCTTAGGGTAATTGTCCTGTTGGAAGGGGAACCTTCACCCCAGTCGGAGGTCCTGAGCACTCTGGAGCAGGATTTCATCAAGGATCTCTCTGTACTTTGCTCCGTTCATCTTTCCCTTGATCCTAACTAGACTCCCAGTCCATGACGCTGAAAAACATAATGCTGCCACCACCATGCTTCACCGTAGGGATGATGTCAGGTTTCCTCCAGACGTAACGTTTGGCATTCAGGCCAAAGAGCAACCTTGGTTTCATCAGACCAGAGAATCTTGTTTCTCATGGTCTGAGAGTCTTTAGGTGCCCTTTGGCAAACTCCAAGCGGGCTGTCATGTGCCTTTTACTGAGGAGTGGCTTCCGTCTGGCCACTCTACCATAAAGGCCTGATTGGTGGAGTGTTGCAGAGATGGTTGTCATTCTGGAAGGTTCTACTATCTCCACAGAGGAACTCTGAAGTTCTTTCAGAGTGACCATCGGGTTCTTTGTCAACTCCCTGACCAAGACCCTTCTCCCCCGATTGCTCAGTTTGGCCGGGCGGCCAGCTCTAGGAAGAGTCTTGGTTTTTCCAAACTTCTTCCATTTAAGAATGATGGAGGCCACTGTGTTCTTGGGGACTTTCAATGCTGAATAAAATTTTTAGTACACTTCCTGAGATCTGTGCCTCGAAGCTCTACAGACAGTTCCTTCGACCTCGTGGCTTGGTTTTTGTTCTGACATGCACTGTCAACTGTGGGACCTTATATAGACAGGTGTGTGCTTTTCCAAATCATGTCCAATCAATTGAATTTAACACAGGTGGACTCCAGTCAAGTTGTAGAAACACCTCAAGGATGATCAAAATAAACAGGAGGCACCTGAGCTCAATTTCGGGTGTCATAACAAAGGGTCTAAATACTTGTGTAAAGTTTATTTTTTTAAATATATATATAATTTTGCAAACATTTCTAAAAACCTGTTTTCGCTTTTTCATCTTGGGAGTATTGTGAGTAGATTGATGAGGGGGAAAAATAATGTAATCCATTTCAGAATAAGGCTGTAACGTAACAAAATGTGGAAAATGGGAAGTGCTCTGAACACTTTCCGAATGTACTGTATATCTATACTCTCTCAATAGGTATTTTAAATTCAGTTGAAAAATAATACACCTTTCAACAGATTCTAAATACCCAGTTATTAGTCTTGGACATTTATTATGAGACTTCTCAGTTTGTTATTACAAATATTTAGTATAGAGTTGTATATATTTTTAGCGTCTTTGTGTGCCATATTTGACTGTTTAATTGATGGTTGTAAACTCCTCTGTTGGAGCCAGATGAATCAACTACAGCAGCAGTGTCAGTCTGCGTGTGGTGGTGGTTGAGGTCTCAGCTCGGTTCTGTTGCTCCACTTGCTCTTTCATCTCCTTGCTGCAGCCTCAATCAGAGAGAAGAATATCTATCCCCGACACTTTATTCCCCTTTTAAAGAGGCCAAGTTGTTTGTTCTTGTGAGCTGGTCTGTACAGCTTTTGAAGAAGGAAAATAATGACACACAAGAGATTTAGACCAGGCTGTGTGCAGCCAAGCGGCGAAAGAGAAGAGGAGACGTACTAGCCAGCTTTCTAGCTGGACCCGGGGTGTTAGTGCTGCCGGAAAGTGTTCTAAAATGATCTTACCTAAGAGGTAGAATATTCTTCAACAAACTTTATCTCATGCTGATGTTCTGTCACGGCGTGCTGTTGATTGATCAACAACCTCTTCTGTCCTCCAACCTCTTCTGTCCTCCAACCTCTTCTGTCCTCCAACCTCTTCTGTCCTCCAACCTCTTCTGTCCTCCAACCTCTTCTGTCCTCCAACCTCTTCTGTCCTCCAACCTCTTCTGTCCTCCAACCTCTTCTGTCCTCCAACCTCTTCTGTCCTCCAACCTCTTCTGTCCACTCCTTTTCTTTCATTTTCTCCCCTCCTCCCGCCGCCTCTTTTCCTCCCCCTATCCTCCCCCTATCCTCCCCCTCCCCTCCCCCTCCCCTCTCCTCCCCCTATCCTCCCCTATCCTCCCCCTCCCCTCCCCCTCCCCTCTCCTCCCCCTCTCCTCCCCCTATCCTCCCCCTATCCTCCCCTATCCTCCCCCTCTCCTCCCCCTATCCTCCCCCTATCCTCCCCTATCCTCCCCTCTCCTCCCCCTATCCTCCCCCTATCCTCCCCCTATCCTCCCCTATCCTCCCCCTCTCCTCCCCCTATCCTCCCCCTATCCTCCCCTATCCTCCCCCTATCCTCCCCCTCCCCTCCCCCTCCCCTCTCCTCATCCTCCCCCTATCCTCCCCTATCCTCCCCCTATCCTCCCCCTCCCCTCCCCTCTCCTCCCCCTCTCCTCCCCCTATCCTCCCCCCTCCTCCCCCTATCCTCCCTCTATCCTCCCCCTCCCCCTCTCCTCCCCTCTCCTCTCCCTCTCCCCAGATCTACATAGGGCACATAGTGAAGTACGGGGCGGCGGATGAGGACGGGCGCCTGCGTTCGGGGGATGAGCTCATCTGTGTGGATGGCACGGCGGTGGTGGGGAAGTCTCACCAGCTGGTGGTACAGCTGATGCAGCAGGCCGCCAAGCAGGGCCACGTCAACCTCACCGTGCGACGGAAGACCGGCTACGGCGGTAAGGGAACACAGCAGCTAGTTAAACATGGACACTAAGTTTAACTTAGATACTCTTATCCAGAGTGAACGCATTCAAATAACAGCTACATGAAATGAGCATCAGAAGTTATTTGTGTGACCTTGTCTTTCAACAGCAAGAGATGGAGAGAAATCTGTGGTAGCAGTGTTGGCTTTAATCAGACACTGTAATTTGATAGGTTGTCTGCCAGTCATTTTACCGGTAATTCTGTCTTCTCTGCACATTGCTTAATGATCATGGTAGAATCTTATGTAGAACAGAATTCGATAATCTGTCTCAGAATGTTCCTATTTCAAATATAGCAGATGAGCAGCAGTCTGAGCAGCAGTCTATGCAGTAGTACAATCAACAGCAGTCTATGCAGAAACATCAGAGCAATCCACTGCTCCAGGCTCCATGTTTTCTTTTCCATCAGAGCAGTGAAGGGCCCGAGGACAGGGCTGCTATTTGAAGGGTCGCCCCGCTGCTCTTCAAAAGTCCATGGCTGTGTGGGGAAACATTTATCAGAGGCCCTGAACGCGCTCAGCCTGGCTCTGCCCTTCAGCAGGATAAATAAAGTTCCTTAAACGTGATGAAGAGGGTCCCAACCTTCCCCCGCTCCCGCCACGCTCCAGCCTGCCTGCCAGCCACTGATGAGAGGGTGCAGACCGAGAGCATGATGGTTGTCAGAGGGATGAAGCCTCAATGCCAGGAAACCTTCCGTTGTGATGCAATCCATATCTTTAGATGTTTTTGGGAGGAATAGATGAAAGTGTGGCTGTTAGAGCAGCATGCTCCCTGTAGACCTGCTTCCTGCTACCAGTGTGATCATTACGCCAGGCTGAGTGGGTAGAGAGGAGCACCGGTGTCAATGTTGATTAGCCAAATATTTTATTTAGTGTTATGAGCTGTGTGCTATTGCTGTAAAGTACCTGTGTCAATTCCTCCTCAGGGTCTAAAGGGGAGGGCGAGGTGCCCCCGTCCCCAGCCTCGTCCCACCACAGCAGCACACAGGCTCCCTCCCTGACAGAGGAGAAGCGGACCCCCCAGGGCAGCCAGAACTCCCTCAACACAGTCAGCTCCGGCAGTGGCTCCACCAGTGGCATCGGCAGTGGGGGTGGTGGGGGCTCGGGTAGCACCGTGGTCAACACTGCCCTGCAGCCCTACGATGTGGAGATCCGCCGCGGGGAGAACGAGGGCTTCGGATTTGTGATTGTCTCTTCTGTGTCCCGACCCGAGTCTGGCACCACCTTTGGTAACATCCGTCTTCTCTAACTTTCTGTACTTAAATATAGGTACAGTAGCACATATGCATGTACTGTATACACACACACACACACACACACACACACACAAGGTTCCTCTCAATATACAGTAGAACATATCTTTTTTGTAACTAATCACTCTTTGACTACTGGGAACTGTCCCTCTACTTCTATGCAAATGAGTTTGTTAATAGCCCATATTTCTGGTGAATAGCTTTCATCCTCATTCTTCCATCTTCTAGCGAGTGGTGTTCCTCTTCTATTGTCTTTCATTTTGTCAAGCAGAGACACTGAAACCCAGCCCAAAGAACTGGAATATTTATACTGTCTTTCATAATTGATCACAAGTAAGAGCATGTTGCATAATATCCTGTATAATTCAGATGCTCTTACTTAAATGGCTCCGATGAGCTGATTGCAGCAGTTCTAATGATTAGTTAATAAGGGGAAGAGTGTTGTGATATTGTAAGTGGGATCATTTGTAGATGGATAGACCCTCTCCCACTGTCCTCCCGCTCTGCTTGTCCCTCAGCATGCCCCGTTGTCTGCTCTGGTGTCTTTTGCTGTGGTGTGTATTCTGCCTGTAACTGCAACAGAGAGATCTCGCTGCCACGCTCCGTACCTACCTGACCAGTCCCCAGGGTGTCTCTCTGTGTTGGGTGTGCTGAAACACTGCTTAACGTAACTCTCGCTGGGCGTCAAACGATCAGGCAAAGCACATCTTCATGTACTGAAGTGGAAGGCGTTGGCAAGTTTGTACCATTTTGTTTATCTTCCAGGCTTCATATCAAAGAGGAGCACATTGGTTATTGATCAATAGTGTAGAGACATTACATTTGATCTGTATGGATCCCAATTACTCTGACACCGATATATCTATCCATCCTCTCGTTAAACCAACAGATCCTTCTGCGGTGAAACCAACAAAGCTTCTAGTTTGTTCAGAACTCAATGAGTTCAGCTCCACAGATTTGTTCTTGACTGGAGTTGCTGACAGCAGAGGGAGGAAACAGACTTGATTTAGTCTTTGTAGTTCCATGAATGAAGAAGAGGAAGAGAGATGGAGATGGAGATATGTGTTATATTTCTCTGTAATGATCGAGAGGCATTCTCTAGTAGGGTAGAAGCCTTTGTGCCGCTGAGGATTGTGGGTAGGAGAAGACCCGAGGGCCCTTGGCAGAGAAGTTGTCTGTGTTGTCTGTACGTTTGTAATCTAGGCTGCAGCTGCAGGTGTCTGTCTCATCAGAGCTGAAGGTTGACATAGTTTCCTCATTATTAGGTTTCAGCTGTACAAGGGATGTCAGGAGAGATTCACTAATGCAAATAGAAGACCGTGTCCTTTGGAGCAGCACTAGTACATACTGTTGACAGAGAGAGATGGTCAGTGACACCTTGAGTATTTAGTATGGAGTCCTAATTCATTTGAATGCAGTACATATAGACTATGTAAAGGCATTTTTCATTCAACATTCCCTCTCACTTGACCAATGCTTTCCACTTCTCACGGGCAGATTCAGGCACAGTCTGTTGGCACTTGGCCTCGTGGCTTTGGTGAATTAACCCTTAACCTTCTGTCTTCCTTTCTCTCTCTTCTCCTCTTCTTCCTCTGTCCCTATTTCTTCTTATTCTCTCTCTCTCTCTCTCTCTCTCTCTCTCTCTCTCTCTCTCTCTCTCTCTCTTTTCAAACAATACCCCCACCACCAACAATGTCACATCACACACACTATGAATCACACAAACGCAAAAAGCTGGAAATGCATGTGTGGCCATGCCCCACAAAATAGGTCGTATTATTGAGGGGAGCCCTGCGGACCGCTGTGGGAAGCTGAAGGTGGGAGACCGTATCCTGGCCGTCAACGGCTGCTCCATCACCAACAAGTCCCACTCGGACATCGTCAACCTGATCAAGGAGGCCGGGAACACGGTCACGCTAAGGATCATTCCCGGAGACGGTAAGACAGAACCCTGTTTCTGGAGAGCCTGTATGTTTTCTTTTCAACCCTAATCTAGAACAACTAGTTGTACTAATTAGCTGGTTGGTTATAATTGGGGTTGGGGTGACAATCTACAGGAGGGTTACAGTAGCTCTCCAGGAACAGGGTTGGGAAGATCTAGACCTAAGACTGTAGATTTCAGCAGCTGGGATCAACCTGCGTCATAGGAATATTTGTGCATTGCATCAGTTAATGTACAGTATACACCTTTTGCTAGAAGAAAGCCTATCTCAGTACATCACCGTCACAGCGTATTACATTTCCAGTGTTCTAGTTGATCACCCCCGCGATGTTGACAGAGCTGCTTCTCTTGGATGGGAGGGAACTATCTAGTGCAGTCGTGCATTTCACATTCTCCTGAAACATTCTAGAGTAATTCAGCTGTCAGAGGCTGTAACGGTGTGTGCGTTTGCGTCTTACTTGGGGCTAAGAGCTCTTGTTACACTGCACTGACAGATCACCCTGGCATGCTGTTTGATTAAGTGAGAGATGCAGGGAGAACGCCAGTGTAAACACTAGTCTTTGTCAACCTGCATGTTGGCGAAATTGTCCATGTTGCTGCTGTTTGGGCTGTTTTTACAGATGAAAGCCTTTTTCTGAAGAGACATGATGATACTGAGCCACAATTGTTTTGAGAAAGTGAGAAAGTATGGGAAGGGGGTGGGGAGCTGAAGGGAAAGCACAATGGAAAGAGGAAAGTGGGAGAGAAGGAGTACGGGATGAGAGATGCAGAGATTGAGGGAGGAAAAGAGAGGGAGGGAGTGTGTGAGGATGGAACCTCGGCTGCAGGCAGTTGACACCAGGGGTTGGAACCAAAATGATTTATCAATCGTTTCTTTCTGAACCGAACCACATATTTTGTTGTTCTGTTCCACTGTTCTGACCAGGAAAATAAAGTTCTGAACCAGTTCAACCCCAAAAAAGTACTGGTTTACATCGTTCCTTTTTTATCCTGTGATATCAACAGTTTACACTGAGCTCATTAAATTACTTTACCAATCAGTGTGGATAGATCAGGTAAGCTAGTTGTTTACATGAGTAATGGACAGACAAGTGTAGCCTATGGCACAAGATATGACTGAAATTGTAAGGCCGGGGAGAGAGCGAGAGAGGGTTGAGGAGCAGAAATCAATCGCTGGGCATCTTGTTATGACATGGATTATCTGAATTAGATCCACAGAGTTCTACATAGGAGCGGCTTCCATGAAGGAACTTTGAGTATTCTTTGAGCTAGCTAACTAACAAGCTTGAGCTAGTAAGTGAACATGCTTGTGTGTGCAGAGCAGCATCAGAATTAAAAACACATTTGACCTTTTTTTGTAGTTAATAAATCCAATGTTAAACTTGATAACTAGGCCTATAGTATCCTAAACAAGCATTGAAAAGTGATTCCATTCTTCTGTAGCTAAGAAAAAATATTTCCAACCCCTGGTTGACACCGGCCTAGATTGGAGTTAAGCCAATGGGATCCAAGAGGACTAGTGTGGGAGTGATGGATATATGAAACTGGAGTTGAGCACAGCCGGTGGGGCTGGGATTAGTCTAGGGGTAGTTATTAGAAACAAATGAGGAGGGGGGGGGTGTTTGGAATGAGGAGAAGGTGGTGCGGTTATTATGTGTTTATTTAAGGGTTACGGTCAAGCATGGGTCATTGATTACACAAATGATGCCATGTGATTAGATGAAAGCCATGAGTATAGCACTTCCTCCGGTCCAGGCTTCCGTATATCCCTGTTTGAATACATTCTATATAGAAAATGTAATGGCCCTGCTACTCTATAGCTATCAGTGTTCCGGCATCAGCCAACCGTCAGCCGTTGAGGAAATGCTTCCTTTGAAATCAATGAAAGCTGTTTCACTGCCCGTGTTACGCTCGGGTTGCGTCACTTCCAATGGCAGCGTCCATGCTCAAGAATCGGCGAGATTCAATTCTTGATGGCTGTCGCGGTCGTTCGCTCTGTCTTGTGAATAGAAATAATGAGAAATAAAGTTCATTTTGGTTGCATATGGCCTCGACTATACACAACTGGTTATTTCACTAAGATTTATGAAGTCAAGAAGCTACTACTGCTAGCTAGCTAGCTACATTAAATAGCTAGGTTCACAATGTAAACAAAAGCAACTTGTGTAATTAGAGGATCATTAAGTAAAACGACTAGCTGCAATTTAATGAGTACTTGTGAAAAACTGGACCAAAGCTATTGGACTTACGCATAATGAATGAATATGGTACTGTACAGTAGAGGGAAATAGAATGAAGACGCTCTCAAAACTACACGCTCTGTGTAGCAGGTAGAACGTCACATTTACACAACGCTGATGGCAAAGCAACGCAATGCTTATTGTGGAGCTGAAGTGTTGGCTTATGAAGGGTAGTGCAGCTGCTCTTGGTAAATTTTTCTCCCTTTTGTATTTTGCATGGTTCAGTCTTCGGGCCCCTGACTCTCCTGCTCTCTTTCTCTCTCCTTCTCGCTCCCTCTCTCGCTCTCTCTCTCTCATCAGAGTCCTCTAATGCATCACTGCTGACCAACGCTGAGAAGATCGCCACTATAACAACTACTCACACAGCCCAACAACAGGCTACACCTGAGCCCAGGTGCGAGGGATTCTGTGATACATGCTAAGCAATTAGGTCCTACATACATGTATGCCTATTAGCAAAGATGTTTTACCAATATTTTGTCATCTTTCTCATTCCAGAAACAACACCAAACCAAAACAGGAGTCCTCTTTTGAGTTCAAATCCCCCCAGGCCCCTCCTCCCCCTGCCCCAACAACACAACCTCCAGCCCAGGTAAGGATCTGTCCAGCGTTGCCAAGGCCCACCTGTCTCCAACTGGCAAGCCTGCAGGCCGAATTTGTATTATTATTATTATTAATTCGACATGTGACTGTAAAAACACCAGGAAATCATGATTTTAACCACCTTGCGGTCAATTTGCAGTCTACAAATTATTCATACTCATGTTCCAGCCCCCCGACCATCCCCTCAAGTACAAAATCGGCCTGTGGCTGAATCTAGTTGACGATCCCTGCCCTACAGCAATGTGTTCCCTCTAATTGTTTGTCACACTAGGGAGATGCTTTATTCTGATATCATATTGATTAGTTCCTGAACAGAGCAGGGAGGGAGGGTGTTGAGTCTGTGTCCTTGGCAGTGCCCTTGTAGTGTCTGTGGCTCTGTGTGCCCTCTCTGCCTGCCTCAAACCACCCCATAGTCCAATCCATCTATTATTCATTTCACCCACCACCACTCTCGAACTCCGATCAAATAGGTGTGACTTTCCTTAAGGTGCCATTCGTTCCCACACTGAAATACGAGCCATCCGCAAGACAGACGCACACTGGCAAGTCTAGCCACCGCTGAATCACCAGTCTGACATTGCCGTGTGTATGTGTGTGTGTTTTTTCCTCAGGATGCTGGCTTCTACTCGGTGGACCTGGAGAGAGAGAACAAAGGTTTTGGGTTCAGCCTGAGAGGAGGTCATGAGTACAACATGGACCTGTATGTGCTGAGATTAGCCGAGGATGGAGCAGCTGTACGCAATGGCAAGATGAAGGTATGTATGACCCCCATAGAAATCTAAAGTTGATGCATCATATTTATTCCACTCATGTAATGCTGAACACCTAATACAAAATGAAAACACAAGTTTACCATTCCGCTGAGTCCTACATGGTTAATTGATTTCCTTTATTATTTGTGAGTATGTGATGTATGTAAATAACATTGTATGTTAGCAAGGGCATCTGTCAGGGAGGTGTGTGTGTCACTGTTCTGAGCAGGGCTTGTTAGATGAGGTATGAATAGGCCCAGGTTCTGTGAGGCGGAGAGAGGTGTCAGTAGGAGACCCATTTCTGTACAAGTGGAATTCCCCCGACGGAGAGAACACTGACAGATAACTTGAGGCGCAGAGGGAAGAAAAGAGAATTAGAACAGCATTCTCCCTCTTTCTGTCTCTGCCTGCATGAGGCAAACCTACAGTTCTTTGACACAATTTATTTTCCTTTTGTACCATTGTGGATTTATAGAAAGTATGCCTTCACAGCAGTCAGAGTAGTTGTTCTTTACGTTTTAACTATACTCTAACCTTTCTCCCTCTGGCACTTCTTATGTTCCCCGCTGTCGCCTTTTTCATACGTTTTGTTAACTCCTGCCTTTTTCCCTCCCCTGTTCACCCCCTCTGCCCTTCTCTCCTCCTCCCCTTGTCCCTTTCCTCCCGTGTTCACCCCCTCTGCCCTTCTCTCCTCCTCCCCTTGTCCCTTTCCTCCCCTGTTCACCCCCTCTGCCCTTCTCTCCTCCTCCCCTTGTCCCTTTCCTCCCCTGTTCACCCCCTCTGCCCTTCTCTCCTCCTCCCCTTGTCCCTTTCCTCCCCTGTTCACCCCCTCTGCCCTTCTCTCCTCCTCCCCTTGTCCCTTTCCTCCCCTGTTCACCCCCTCTACCCTTCTCTCCTCCTCCCCTTGTCCCTTTCCTCCCCTGTTCACCCCCTCTGCCCTTCTCTCCTCCTCCCCTTGTCCCTTTCCTCCCCTGTTCACCCCCTCTACCCTTCTCTCCTCCTCCCCTTGTCCCTTTCCTCCCCTGTTCACCCCCTCTGCCCTTCTCTCCTCCTCCGCTTGTCCCTTTCCTCCCCTGTTCACCCCCTCTGCCCTTCTCTCCTCCTCCCCTTGTCCCTTTCCTCCCCTGTTCACCCCCTCTGCCCTTCTCTCCTCCTCCCCTTGTCCCTTGCCTCCCCTGTTCACCCCCTCTGCCCTTCTCTCCTCCTCCCCTTGTCCCTTGCCTCCCCTGTTCACCCCCTCTGCCCTTCTCTCCTCCTCCCCTTGTCCCTTTCCTCCCCTGTTCACCCCCTCTGCCCTTCTCTCCTCCTCCCCTTGTCCCTTTCCTCCCGATGTTCACCCCCTCTGCCCTTCTCTCCTCCTCCCCTTGTCCCTTTCCTCCCCTGTTCACCCCCTCTGCCCTTCTCTCCTCCTCCCCTTGTCCCTTTCCTCCCGATGCTCACCCCTCTGTCCTAAACACTCTGTCCCCATCCATGTCTCACCCCACTACCTTCCACTCTTCTCCTCGCCCTCCTCCAATGTCTCCCTCTCTCCTTCAGGTGGGAGATGAGATCTTGGAGATAAACGGTGAGAGCACCAAGGGCATGAAGCACGCCCGCGCCATCGAACTGATTAAAAACGGCGGTCGCCGCGCCCGCCTAGTCCTCAAACGGGGCGACGGCTCGGTGCCTGAATATGGTGGGTCAATCTACGAAAACATTCCCTTTTCCCCCGTCTTCACCCCCTGAGCGCACACACACACACTCCCCGTGGGGGAGGGGCGGGTTAGGTATACGAGAGGACGCCTGTCTCCTCTCCTGTCCTGCTATGTCCTGTGCTGTGCTCTGGGCCTTCCACTGACTTTCACTGTCCACTGGGTGTGTCTGGTTTTGCTCCCTTTGGGTCTGGGTCAACCGCTGTCACCTTTTAACCTTCTGCTGTGTGTCACTGAGCGGGGCTCGGCTTGGGGAGCAGGGCTTTCTGGGACGCCCCAAGGATGATAGTGGTATATGTAACCCCTTGGGAAAAAGAGGGTCACATGGAAAGAAAAACAATGAAAGAACTTTGAGGAGAGAAAAAAAATCTAAAAAGATGAGTGTTTCTAAATGTGGATATACAGTATGTTTATTGAGTCCTTGCTGAAGTATATTTTTAGTGTAAAAAAAGAAAAAGAACTTGATCTATTGCATCCCGTGTTAAACTGGGAAATGCTCTCTGTTTGGATTGCATCTCCAAGCTTTAATATGGCGTAATGAACATATTTATGGTATTTATTGAAGGTGAATGTAAGCTACTGAGTTTAGGACTTCAGTCGAGACTGTCTTGAAATGAGAGCATTCTAATACTTTCTACCATTTCATCGGGAAATTCACATTACTTTGTTTGACATATTCACAAATCCATGGATTTATTCTCACCTACTGTGTAACTGTCATTGGAAAACTGTGATTCTGGAGACTCATTCCTCATTCCTGACAATTCAACTCAATTCAGCTCCACCTCTACAGACATTTTTGTAACTAAAAAAAAGAAACATTTTTACAAGTATTTCTGTTCATGTACAGAGCCATGAATCAACCCACATGTTCATCTCGAAAGTATATTGCTGCATGAAGTTGTCGAAGTTTAAATCCAAATGTTTATTTTATTTTTGTCAATTTTCCATAATATTTATGGTATATTTCATTCTAATTGTAGTGATCTGTTAATTGATAGTCACAATTCATCTTATAGCATTTTTGATTTTGGAAAATGTTGTCCTTTTATTCATATATTTTGTTGCTCTGAGGATATGCTGTCTTTCCTGCACCAATAAGACATCTCTGTGAGGTTGTATATTATACTTGTTTTCTTCTACTTTTAGTTTCCACTCTTTGTCATTTATTTTCTGTTGGCAATGTAAACGGCTTCATATACTGTGTCGTGTGTGCATCTCGCTGTCACTATGGGGTTGGTGTCACGTGTGTGTGTGTGTGTGGGTGTGTGTGTGCTCGGTTCCAGAACTTTTCACTCAAGGATGGGGTTATTTCCTGGACTGTCTCTTTCTCTGAATGATTAAATGTTCAAATAAACACCTTTTCCATTGAAAAATAAACAGACAATAATTCTGATTTCTTCTGCCTAATGTTTTAGTAATCTAAACCCTTTGCCTCTTTCTCTTTGTCTCTTTTTTTATCTACCTTTCCTTTTGTTTCGCTGGGCTCTTCCTTCCTTCAGAGATGGTTGCTCCCCATCTCACCGCATGTATGAGATCCTCTAATGACAAGCTGGGAGATCCTAGTTCCTACCAAAATCAGACCATGGTTTGTAGCTGTCCTCTCCATCTCTCTCCTCCGGTCTCGCTCTCTCTCTTTCTCTCTCTCTCTCGCTGTGTGCTGTGGCCTCAACTCACCCGTACCGTGCCTCTGCTCTCCATGCATAAGAATCCATTCACCCAGAATGCATTGCCAATACCGCCGCCGCTGTTGTCATGCTGACCAGTAGGAATGGATTCATACATCCCACCTTTCTCATTCAACCTCTGGGCATGGCGTGTTCACTGCTGACATGGCGTCTCCAACGCATCCGTTAGATTCATGTCACGTTGGTTTGGTGATAGTGGTTGTGGGATATTGGTCAAGTTTTTTGTATTTTCTAGACATTTACTCAACCAATCAATCCCTCCTCTACTGCTGTTTCTCTCTTCTCTTCAAGCTATTTACTATTTAGTTGTCTAGTTAGTATCTGTGCTTAGTCCTTTAATGACCGTAGCATTGGAGATAAAACTAGATCCAAGTAGAGTTACTAAGACTTTTAGAAGCTGTCTTGTGACACTTTGATTACCCTCCATGTGGTTTATTCAAAGATCGGGTGAGGTGGTTAGAGTCCGGTAAGAACCAATAGCACTGCAGTCATGTAATGACGATCAATAGTCTCTTATCTCCTTGATTAGTCCCTAAAACCATTCCGTACACCTCCTTTATCCAGGGTGCTGAGCCAACTCCCTGCATTCTTTATGGAGTCCAATCTGTGAAACTAATTTACAACCACAATGTTGTTCCGAAACCAATCACGCTCATACATTATTTACATCATTACTCAATTCAAAAACTCATCTTGGTTTTGTTAGCTGCATTAAATATTGATCTCACATCGAAGGCATCGCCTGAGCATGAACGAGTGATGTCAAACTATCTCAATCAGCATCAACACCATGCAGCGCGCAGCATTTTAACCAACCGTTGGTCCCCTTCAGCTCATTTAAGCCGGACTGTTCCACCAGTCCTCGTATAGTACGTTGCTGCTTTTGGCTCATACATAGCAATACTAATAACTCACCATCAGCTGTGGCTGTGCATCCAAATGGAGAATTGATGTAGCCGTGTTTGTTTGCTGATATTAACATTAGAATTGGCAGTGTTACAAATAATGTTAGCAGCCTGGTTATTGGTCACACTAGTTGATCTAGTCTAGTCAGGGAGTCTGTGAGAGCAATGTGTTTCATCCAGAAACCTGTGTTGTATGTCATGTTCTATTCCAGACCCCAGCATCGACGGTGCCGGCCCAGCCGCAGGGGTACAAAACGCTTCGGAAGTGAGCACCCTGCCCTACAACAACGCACCATCGGACACGAACGCACCAGTCCCTCACAAACCATCACGGAGCAAGAACAAGAAGGGCCACCACCATTCCAAACACCGATCCCCGGAAAAGAAGAGCCAGGGAGGGGCGTCTGGGGAGACAAGGGCCTCCAAGCAGTCCAAGAAAAAAGTTGACAGGAGCCAGAGGTCTGGCGGGGATACCCACGGCACTCACCACCGAGGACACCACTCCCCGAATAAGGGCCGTAGCCGGGCCCGCAGTGCAGAGAACACCCTAGACAGTAGACACAGCCAAGAGCACCACAACACCCACCGCTCTCCCTACAGGTCCACTCACCGCAATCGGTCCCCCTATGGCCACCGGTCCCCCTACCGCTCCCCCCACCGCTCACACCACCACTCCCCCACCCGCTACCGCCGTACCCAATCCTCAGACCCCTACCGGCAGCCCTCCCTAGACAGACAGCGACACAGAGAGCCAGAGAGGCCCAACGGGGAGAAGGCACCAGTGCTGAGGAAGCCTCCTGGCCCTGTGCCCAGCCCCTTCCTGGATGAGAGCCTCCTACAGGAGCCCCCAGCCCTGGACCAGCTCAACAGGGAGGTCACGCGACTGAGGGAGTCCAGAGAGGAGCACCTGTTTGGGGAGGACAGCCTTCTGCTGACGGCCTCCAACCTGGAGCGTGACTACAGAGGAGACAGCCTGTTATCTGCTGCTGCCCGTGGCCAGAGAGGGGAGATCCTTCCCAGGGTCCACACCCCTGAGTCAGACAGCGCCTACAAGAGGTACAGCTCACTGCTAAGGGGCCGCTCGCCTGAGAGAGTGGAGAGAGAGCCGCGCTCCCCAGACCCCCACCATAGAGCCCGTAGCCTGGGCCAAGACATTTCACCTGTCAGAAGCTTCAGAGAACCGGAGGAGGAGGAAGAGGCAGCACCCAGACTGAAAGAGTATTACAGCACACTTAAGTCTAATGCCAGCCGTGCTTCCAAAGCTCTCCCGAAGCCCAAGCGGAAGGCCCATAAAGATGGCACCAAAGACCTGAGCATCTGATGGGTCATCTGCTGTAACACAACCAGCCTTCCCTCCAACCTCCCCACAGCAACACAGTTCCCCCTCACCACTCAGCTCTACTCTTCACACAGCAGAACACACCTGGACCTTGGATGAACCAAATGTATTGATTATATGACATTCCTGCTTTCCTACTAGACAGTGATTCCAAAACCTATCAACTTTTTCTGTTTGTTGGATTTTTTGGGGGGTCGTTAGTTGGTTAAGCATTGTATATTTATCAGAATTTTGCAGAAAATGTAAAACCGAAAAAAAACAATGATGTGCCTAACAGTTATTTTAATGAGTGTATTTTTCTTTTGTCTTTGTTTGATATGAGATGAGTGTTTTCTCAGCCGAAAGTGGTATGTACTTTTCCACTGAGCCCAAGGAGGTAGGCATTACACAGCCCCAGTGACTGGTGCCACTGACACAGATGCTGTGCATGTCTTTACGGTTTCAATGTCTTCTCTTTTCTTTCTCTCCCCCAGTGCCACTGTTTTTAGACATTTGACCAGACTATAGCACAAGCCTGCATTTGTTTGTATATTTTTGGACAGTGTGCAGTATGTGTAAATTCAGAGGTGATCATTTTAAACAAATGAAGGGGAGGATAAAGTTGAACTATGATGATGATGATGATGTTAAAATTAAAATAATATATCAAACATATCTTCTGTTTTTGGTATTATTGTATTAGAATGAATCAGTGGAAATGTGGAACATTTAGATGCGAGTCTTGCGTCTTATTACTACTTCAAGACAATATGTAATGTGGCCGATATCCCAAGAGATGACCAAATGGTAGAGTAATAATATAATACGTCAAAGCAAAGTCAAGCGTTGTTAATTTGGATCTGTCTGTTTTATAAACCAGTGTGCTTCTTTGCTCTCTGTTCTTCAAATGAGAGAGGAAGAAAGCTGTGTCCTCAGATGTCAAGACGATGACAGGAGCCAGTGGATGGGGACACCAAGGTCATGTTCTCATACTCCCAGACCACAGACAGAATGTGATGCAGACAGAGGCCACTCAGAGGTTTTCCTTTAATGAACCTATCAGCTGTCAGCTTCAGGGCGGGCAGGTAGACGATGGAATGATGTTAGATAGATAGAACTGATTGAAAACATGTTCATGGCCTGGTGCATAAAGTTGTCTCATAATGAAAACGTCTATTTTGAAGATGTGCTTAGATAAGCCTTAGAATATTGGCTGAATTGCAAATAATTTCAGTCAATTATCCTTTTACTTTTTAATAACTAGGCTTAATCTGTGTCTGTTTAACTACATGGCAAGATACATTTAAGGAACATGCCAGTTTCTTATAAGATTTCTTTAAACCTTATTTTTAATAACCTGTAAAAAATATTGTCACTTTGATGCTTAAAAAGCATATCTATGTACCATGACAGTATTCAATCTGATAATTGCACCCACACAGCCTCTGTCATCAATCACTATTAATACAATCTTTTTTGCCAATTTGTGCATATTTGGATATTTAGAGTTCATATAATATTCACAACATTGTTTAAATTTAAGGATATTCAATTGCCTGCTTAGCCTGAAGGCACTTAGAGATTTGGTTACGTAAATATTATAATGAGTGTGTAGTGAATTTGTGATGAAAGGCCTCCAGCTAGTCCTGTAAACCTGTTTATTGGGACACACATTCACACCGGTGGGCTCCAGATAGAATGTCCAACTGTTGAAGTTGAGTTGTGGAATGTCTCTGTGCGGACAACAGTATTCTCTAATATTAACGATGTCATCAGTGTGTGAAGTTCCTGCAGCTTCTGAAGGTCTCCTCTCATTAGTAAATAGGGCTTTACTGCATGTTAACACCACTGATCAATGTTTAAAGATTCAATTCATGTTTTTGTCAAGCCAAATATAACGATCTGTCTAGGTTGATGGTGACATGATGAGTCGACCAACCAAAACATGGTACTTTACTGTTTCCCATTTATACAAAAATGGAAATAAAATCTTGGTAAACGGGGCCTAGCAAATCAAACTGAATTTGTCACATGCGTCGAATACAAGTGTAGACCTTACCGTGAAATGCTTACTTACAAGCCCTTAACCAACCGCGCAGTTCGAGAAGTGTTAAGAAAATATTTACCAAATAAACTAAAGTAACAAAAAAGAATACAAATTAACACAATACATTAACAAGAACGAGGCTACAGTTGAAGTCGGAAGTTTACATACACTTAGGTTGGAGTCATTAAAACTCGTTTTTCAACCACTCTACAAATTTCTTGTTAACAAACTGTCGTTTTGGCAAGTCGGTTAGGACATCTACTTTGTGCATGACACAAGTAATTTTTCCAACAATTGTTTACAGACAGATTATTTCACTTCTAATTAACTTTGTCACAATTCCAGTGGGTCAGAAGATTACATACACTAAGTTGAATGTGCCTTTAAACAGCTTGGAAAATGATGTCATGGCTTTAGAAGCTTCTGATAGGCTAATTGACATAATTTGAGTCAATTGGAAGTGTACCTGTGGATGTATTTCAAGACCTACCTTCAAACTCAGTGCCTCTTTGCTTGACATCATGGGAAAATCAAAAGAAATCAGCCAAGAACTCAGAAAAAAAATGGTAGACCTCCACAAGTCTGGTTCATTCATGGGAGCAATTTCCAAACGCCTGAAGGTACCACGTTCATCTGTACAAACAATAGTACGCAAGTACAAACACCATGGGACCACGCAGCCGTCATACCGCTCAAGAAGGAGACGCGGTCAGTCTCCTAGAGATGAACGTACTTTGGTACGAAAAATGCAAATCAATCCCAGAATAACAGCTAAGAACCGTGTGAAGATGCTGGAGGAAACGGGTACAAAAGTATCTATATCCACAGTAAAACTAGTCCTATATCGGCATAACCTGAAAGGCTGCTCAGCAAGGAAGAAGCCACTACTCCAGAACCGCCAAAAAAAAGCCAGACTACAGTGTGCAACTGCACATGGGGACAAAGATCATACTTTTTGGAGAAATATCCTCTGGTCTGATGAAACAAAAATAGAACTGTTTGGCCATAATGCCCATCATTATGTTTGGAGGAAAAAGGGGGATGCTTGCAAGCCGAAGAACACCATCCCAACAGTGAAGCATGGAGGTGGCAGCATCATGTTGTGGGGGTGCTTTGTTGCAGGACGGACTGATGCACTTCACAAAATAGATGGCATCATGAGGCAGGAAAATTAGGTGGATATATTGATGCAACATTTCAAGACATCAGCCAGGAAGTTAAGTCTTGGTTGCAAATGGGTCTTCTAAATGGACAATGACCCCAAGCATGCTTCCAAAGTTGTGGCAAAACGGCTTAAGGACAACAAAGTCAAGGTATTGGAGTGGCCATCACAATGCCCTGACCTCAATCATATAGAAAATTTGTGGGCAGAACTGAAAAGGCGTGCGCGAGCAAGGAGGCCTACAAACCTGACTCCGTTACACCAGCTCTGTCAGGAGGAATGGGCCAAAATTCACCCAACTTATTGTGGGAAGCTTGTGGAAGGCTACCTGAAACGTTTAACCCAAGTTAGACATTTTAAAGGCAATGCTACCAAATACTAATTGAGTGTATGTAAACTTCTGACCCACTGGGAATGTGATGAAAGAAATAAAAGCTGAAATAAATCATTCTCTCTACTATTATTCTGACATTTCACATTCTTAAAATAAAGTGGTGATCCTACCTGACCTAAGACAGGGATTTGTTTACTAGGGTTAAATGTCAGGAATTGTGAAAAACTGGGTTTAAATGTATTTGGCTAAGTTGTATGTAAACTTTCGACTTCAACTGTGTATACAGGTGGTACCGGTATCGAGTCCATGTGCGGGAGTACAGGTTAGTCACTATGCATTAATGAATATGGATATAAAATCTAAATCGATTTCATTCTACATACAGGTTTTGATGCAGTTTTGTTTCCGAATTTATCATTTTCTGTGTTAATGTAATTTTTTACAATGAACAAAATGTCAAATATTTCTCCCAGCTATATATTACAATGATTCGTAATGTCAGGTAGCACACTGAGGTCAATGTGAGTTTTTTTAGCCAGCTGAAATGAATAGAGACACAAGGATGCCTACAGCACATGAGCAATTCTTCCAATTAACAGTGAAGGAGCAATTCTTCCCATAGCAGAAAGGAAGAGGCAAAGCAAGAGGGTTTATTTTGCCATAAATCTGTCCGCTTAAAGCATGTGATGAGTTTTTGTATGGGGGGCAATGAGAGAGCTGAATTTAGTTGAGAAAATGAATTGCTATTTTGATACGTGACACTTTGATATAAAATAACATTTGTAATGCTTAGGATGTTGCTAGTGTACTGATATAAATGTGATGCACGTGACATCCCAGCAACTTTGAGAAAAGAGTTGTCCCTGTTGAAATTTGAAACAGTCTATGCATAGCTTCTCACTCTATTGAATACAGTCAGTCGGTTGATGTCAACAAACCTCATCAATATTCAAAATAGTGTTCAAATAACGGGGTGTATCCACCAATCCAAAGAAAGGAGTAGGTGGGAGCTTGCAAGCCCACCATTCTGCTCTGTGGACAATGAATCCCATTGTTAGAGCGGGCACACAAGCATCTTGTCTTTATATCCAGTATCTATGTTCATATGGTGAAGGAGCAATTCTTCCCATAGCCAGTGAAGGGGAATCAGGACCTAAATAATGGATCCAATCCAGTCTCCAGCTCCACAACACTCTTCCCTCTCTCTCTCCCTGAGCCTTCATCAAATATAGAATCAGAGCAATGAATGGGGACAATTCATCATGGATGAGGAAGAGGAGGAAATGAAATCTGTAATAACGACACCGCAGCAACAGCCCAGAATCAGATTCAGGGCTCCAGCTCGGGGGCTCAGTGACCTTACCGCCTCTCTCTCTATCCTGTCGCCATGGAAACACACGGATGGTTCCGTCCTGTCAACCTGACTGGAGCAAAGATGACAGCCATGTTCTGTTTAAGGCAGACATGCAGGCATTTTTTGGACAAAATAATTCAGTAGATTTTTGGCCAAGTGTAGGCCTGTGGGTGTGTGGGTTTATATTTAGATTTGATTTGACTGTGTGTGTGTGTTACTTTCATGCCAATAGTCATTTGTAACATGTTACACCGGTAAGTCTGCAGGCAAGGGGAAACGTCAAAGGGATAGACAAATTGTTGCCTTGTCAGGTTAATGCCTTGAATACTTCTACATTACTGTCCTGTCTTCATCTAAATTCTTCTTCAGATCTGATACCTTTGCACTTGACCCCCAAAAGACATCTGGGTCAGATGGTTTAGACCCTTTCTTCTTTTAAGGTTGCTGGCCTTATCATTGCCAAGCCCATGTCCAACCTTTTTAACCTGTCTCTCCTTTCTGGCGAGGTTCCAATTGCTTGGAAGGCAGCCACGGTTGGTCCTCTATTTCTATCTTGCCCTGTTTATCAAAAACTAGCTGACCCTACGGGGTGAGATCTTGCGTGGAGCCCCAGATCGAGTGAGATTATCAGTGGTCTTGTAAGTCTTCCATTTCCTAATAATTGCTCCCACAGTTGATTTCTTCAAACCAAGCTGCTTACCTATTGCAGATTCAGTCTTCCCAGCCTGGTGCAGGTCTACAATTTTGTTTCTGGTGTCATTTGACAGCTCTTTGGTCTTGGCCATAGTGGTTTGGAGTGTGACTGTTTGAGGTTGTGGACAGGTGTCTTTTATACTGATAACAAGTTCAAACAGGTGCCATTAATACAGGTAACGAGTGGAGGACAGAGGAGCCTCTTAAAGAAGAAGTTACAGGTCTGTGAGAGCCAGAAATCTTGCTTGTTTGTAGGTGACCAAATACTTATTTTCCACCATAATTTGCAAATAAATTCATTAAAAATCCTACAATGTGATTTTCTGGATTTTTTTTCTAATTTTGTCTGTCATAGTTGAAGTGTACCTATGATGAAAATTACAGGCCTCTCTCATCTTTTTAAGTGGGAGAACTTGCACAATTGGTGTCTGACTAAATACTTTTTTGCCCCACTGTATTAGATGTGAGTAAGCCATTGGTTACTTTTTTTTTTACACAAAATACAGTCGTGTCCAAGTATTGTGTCATTACCACCACGACAAGCAAATTACATGATAATAAAGTTTTTCAAAACTTTGTGTACTTGGTTACCATGGATATGAATAGTGACCGTGGAGCACATTGATGTCATGGAGGGACATTCACATTTTTATGTTGGGAAATTATACCAAAAAAGGTAAATATGACTTGAGTAGTAAGTCATTACCAAATAGGCTATAATTTCATCAAATTATGTCAGATTTGTGAAATTGTTATAATTGTGTGTATTTAAGAAACATTGTAAGCTCAACTGGAGTTAGCATGCTAGAATCCCTGCTATTTATGACCAAATACTGTAAAAATTGAATTCCCACCACACATCATTACCACCACAGAATCACAGTGATGATTAAGGACAGAATGGGATGGTAATGACAAAATGTATTAGTTGATCCATTTTTACTTACTTAGGACCTGAAAAGAGAGGTTAAGTTGAAACTGAACACTTATTTCCTAAGTAAGACCATTACATTTTCTATTATGTTAGGATGATTGAGTGATTTTGATATCCATTTATGTGACTTACTATGATTATTAATTTTTATTTATTCTATTAGATGCCCCCTAAATCAACCAAGGAGAGGACAAGTGCATTCTGTAAGTATTCAGACCCCTTGGCTTTTTCCACATTGTTAAGTTATAGCATTATTCTAAAACAGATTGAATGTTTTTTTCCTCATCAATCTACAAACAAACACCTCGTAATGACGAAGCAAAAACAAGTTTGTGGAACATTTTTCAAATGTATTACAAATAAAAAATGGAAATATCACATTTCCATAAGTATTCAGACCCTTTACTCAGTATTTTGTTGGAGGACCTTTGGCAGCGATTACATCCTCGAGTCTTCTTGGGTATGACACTACAAGCTTGGTACACCTGTATTGGGGGAGTTTCTCCCATTCTTCTCTGCAGATCCTCTCAAGCTCTGTCAGGTTGAATGGGAAGCATCGCTGCACAGCTATTTTCGGGTGTTCAATCGGGTTCAAGTCAAGGCTCTGGCTGGGCCACTCAAGGACATTCTGAGACTTGTCCCGAAGCCACAACTGCATTGTCTTGGCTGTGTGCTTAGGGTTGTTGTCCTGTTGGAAGGTGAACCTTTGCCCCAGTCTGAGGTCCTGAGTGTTCTGGAGCGGGTTTTCATCAAGGATCTCTCTGTACTTTGCTCCGTTCATCTTTCCCTTGATCCTGACTAGTCTCCCAGTCCCTGCAACTGAAAAACATCCTCAGAGCATGATGCTGCCACCATTCTCCACTGTAGGGATTGTGCCAGATTTCGCTTGTCATTCAGGCCAGAGAATCTTGTTTCTCATGGTCTGAGAGTCCTATAGATGGCTTTTGGCAAACTCCAAGTGGGCTGTAATGTGCCTTTCACTGAGGAGTGGCTTCCGTCTGGCCACTCTACCTTAAAAATGATGCAGGCCACTGTGTCCTTGGGGACCATCAAAGCTGCAGACATTTTTTGGTACCCTTCCCTGGATCTGTGCCTCGAACCAATCCTGTATCGGAGCTCGACGGACAATTCCTTAGACCTCATGGCTTGGTTTTTGCACTTTGACTACTGTTTAGTCGTGTGGTCAGGACTTTGTGGTCAGAAAATTCCAATTGGCTCAGAACAGGGCAGCACGGCTGGCCCTCGGATGTACACAGAGAGCTAATATTAATAATATGCATGTCAATCTCTCCTGGCTGAAAGTGGAGGAGAGATTTACTTCATCACTACTTTTATTTATGAGAGCTGTCTGTCTAAACTACTGGCACACAGCTCGGACACCCATGCATATGCCACGAGGTCTCTTCACAGTCCCCAAGTCCATAACAGACTATGGGAGGCACACAGTACTACATAGAGCCATGACTACCTGGAACTTTATTCCACATCAAGTAACTGACTCAAGCAGTAAACTTAGATTTAAAAAAACAGATAAAAACACCTTATGGAACAGCGGGGACTGTGAAGCAACACAAACATTGGCACACACACACACACACACACACACACAAACACACACTATACATACACATGGATTTAGTACTGTAGATATGTGGTAGAGGTGGACTAGGGGCCTGAGGGCACACAGTGTGTTGTGAAATCTGTGAATCTATTGTAATGTTTTTAAAATTGTATAAACTGCCTTAATTTTGCTGGACCCCAGGAAGAATAGCTGCTGCTTTGGCAGCAGCTACTAGAGCTGCCCCGGTCAACTAGAGCTGCCCCGGTCAACTGTAAGTGCTGTTGTGAAGAGGAAACGTTTAAGAGCAATAACTGCTGAGCCGTGAAGTGGCAGGTCACACAAGCTCACAGAACAGTACTGAAGCACATATCGCGTAAAAATTGTCCTCGGTTGCAACACTCACTAACCAGTTCCAAACTGCCTCTGGAAGCAATGTCAGTACAACAACTGTTAGTTGGGAGCTTCATGAAATTCCATGGTCGAGCAACCGCACACGAGCATAAGATCAACATGCGCAATGCCAAGCTTCGGCTGGAGTGGTGTAAATCTCAGTGCCATTCGACTCTGTAGCAGTGTAAATGCGTTCTCTGGAGTGATGAATCACGCTTCACCTTCTGGTAGTCCAATGGACGAATCTGGGTTTGGCGGATGCCAGGGGAACGCAAACTGCCCCAATGCGTAGTACCAACTGTAATGTTTAGTGGAGGATGAATAATGGTCTGGGGATTTTTTTCATGGTTCGGACTAGGCCCCTTAGTTCCAGTGAAGGGAAATCTTAACCTACAGCAGACAATAACATTCTAGACGATTCTGTGCTTCAAACTTTGTGGGAACAGTTTTTGGAAAGCCCTTTCCTACATTTTTTAAAATGTATTTTATTTGACCTTTATTCAACTGCAACCTGGCCAAGATAGTGCAAAGCAGTGCGACACAAACAACACAGAATTACACATGGGATAAACAAATGTACCGTCAATAACACAATAGAAAAGTCTATATACAGTGTGTGAAAATGTAGTAAGATCAGGGAGGTAAGGCAAATTGTCCATAGTGCTGAAATAATTACAATTTAGCAATTAAAACCTGGAGTGATAGATGTGCAGAAGATGAATGCGCAAGTAGAGATACTGGGGTGCAAAGGAGCAAAAAATAAATATGAGGATGAGGTAGTTGGGTGGACTATTTACAGATGGGCTATGTACAGGTGCAATGATCGGTAAGCTGCTCTGACAGCTGATGCTTAGTTAGTGAGGGAGGTATAAGTCTCCAGCTTCAACATGACAATGCCCCCATGCACAATGTAAGGTCCATACAGAAATGGTTTGTTGAGATTGGTGTGGAAGAACTTGACTGGAGTGCACAGAGCCCTGACCTCAACTCCATCGAACGCCTTTGGGATGAATTGAAACACTGACTGTGAGCCAGGCCTATTCGTCAACATCTGTGCCCGAGCTCACTAATGCTCTTGTGGCTGAATGGAAGCAAGTCCCCACAGCAATGTTCCAACTTCTAGTGGAAAACCTTCCCAGAAAAGTGGAGACTGTTATAGCAGCAAAGGGGGGACCAACTACATATTAATGGCCATGATTTTGGAATGAGATGTTTGACGAGCAGGTGTCCACATACTTTTGGTCATGTAGTATATATAAACTAAATCAAAACAAGATCCTATAAGATACCAGGAGTATTTTAAGAAACAAAAAGAAAGATACCTCAAGAGAAAAGAAAGTGCTGAACTGAAACCCATTTCACAACTTTCCCAGTGAGGAAAAAAAGAAGGCAATGGAAAATAAACCAAAGAAACAGCAGATCAACTATCCAGAAAGATGTGGTCATGGAGTCATACCTGTCAAGAAACACACTCACCTGAAGTCTTACAGCTACAGAATGATGACCTACCTGAGTGAGCACACACCTGTCTCATGAGTCAGAATCAATATACTGCAGCCAGTGTACAATATATTGTTTCATTTCAGCCAGTGTTTCCAACCTTGTACATGTATTTCTGTCTAATGCAATGAATCCCAAAATGTTTCTAAAATATGCTTTGTAACCTTTGTTTTTTGAGGTTTTGAATGGTGTGTTCTATATATTCAAAAGAATTCAACATGTACAATTGTGTCATTAAACTGTTTTTCACAGTTTTATATGCAATGTCATTTCCACCACACTGTCATTACCACAACACTGTCATTTCCACCACACACTGTCATTACCACCACACTCTGTCATTACCACCACACGCTGTCATTACCACAACACTCTGTCATTACCACCACACTCGGTCATTACCACCCGGCTTCTTGTGTTTCATGGTGTTTCATGGTGACGTAGAGTGGGAGGAAGTTGATGGGAAAGCAGGCGATGATGAGGAAGAACATGTATGAGTACAGACATGCATAGTCCCAGGGCTCAGCCAGGTAGTACTGAGGTAACTCATGGGGGCTCCACACCACTCCTATAGCGTTGGACATAGGGATATAGAATTTGGGTCCCTCTGTGCCTTTCATGGTTGCTGAGTCTGTGGGTGTACGTGGGTAATCCTTGAGGGGTCCTGGGAAGGTGGTACTGGGATACTCTGAGATACCCACTGAGCACTGACCCCAATGGTTAGCCTTATAAAGCGGCTCACCTGATTACCAGGACTGATGTTGCGGCATTAATTGATGAATTGATCAATAATCAGTGCTGCTTTGAGTTGACAAGCAACTGATCAGAATATTAGGGTTAATATGTCCATCGTCATTAATCCGACTGTGCTCTGAACTAGCTACTCATCAAGTTATTCACGTTATTAGGGCCATTAGGGATATTATTAGGGTTATTATGGCTAATAAGAGGATACCTGTCAATCATCATTAGAATAATTGGTCTAAATTGACAACACTGTGTGTGTTGGAATCTTCACTGAGAGTCAATTATTCAGATTTACAGTAAAAGCCTGCATGGTGCTTTGTCCTACTCCCTTTCCCCCCAACAATGGCATATTTTGAGAATTTAAAATAGCGGCTGTTTTCCAAACATTTTGGATAAGCAATTAAGAGTTTGAATT
Source organism: Oncorhynchus mykiss (assembly GCF_013265735.2). Classification (NCBI taxonomy): domain Eukaryota; kingdom Metazoa; phylum Chordata; class Actinopteri; order Salmoniformes; family Salmonidae; genus Oncorhynchus; species Oncorhynchus mykiss. The sequence goes on from NC_048571.1 coordinate 50,809,092, forward strand.
GTGTTTAATTACAGTGCAGTGTACCTCATTGCTCCTGGCAGGGAATTAGGCTCAGACAGTTTTTTGTAACATGATAATTAAAATGAAATCAATGTACCTTTTAGTGACAGTTAAAAATAACTTTCCTATATATTCAATATCAGTTAACATAATACTGGCATACTTGGAAATATTGCATTGGTCACTTTTAGTTTAAATTGCAATGGCATTTTCAGAGTAAACACCCTTAATAACAATGATATGAAAACAATGATATGTTGAAGTGTTTCAATGGTAAGACAGGGCCCGGTTTCCCAAAAGCATCTTAAGGCTGAGTTAATCCTAGAACCATAGGATCCTACTCTAACGATGAACTTAACCTTAAGATACTTTTGGGAAACCGGTCCCAGGAATGTTTAGATTGCGTTTGGTACCCCAAATGAACACGTGTTTCTTGTTTGTACTCAAGTAGGTGTCAGAGTGCCATCTTATGGTCAACATGTGAAATCACATCCACCATGTATGTGACGTGACCTATCCCAGTGTTTTGCCTGGACATGCCAGAATTGTACTGTGTGTGCTGGTGGCAGAACAATATGTCACACAGGCAGACATTAAGGGATTGAATGATGTGCTAAGGCAGGGTACCTCAACCGAATTTGGCCCGCTGGTGGTTTTATTTAGCCCCCCCAAGTTTCCTGAGCAAAACAATATATATTTAATTTGCATTTTTTATTGTTGGACATTAAAGGGATGAATGAGAACACTAGAGGTTTTCCATGTAGCTAGTTTATTAGAATGGGATGTTGCCCATTCTCGTTCAAGGCCATTGGTAGGGAATGACCTATCTGTCTCTGTCACTAGGAGTGGTGTGTGTAGATTCACAGATCAATATCATCTGTGGTAGCTATTTTACTGCATGGTAGGAGTCAAGGCTGAGTGTTCTGCAGCACTTCACAGGCCTTATTTATAGAGCATGATTCCACACCCCTGGGACACATCTCAGAGATGGAGACGATGTGCCTTCTGCTGTTGATCAAAACAATGGACAGGTCTTTCGGGGGAGATATGGTGCGACACGGTTTCAGTCTTTAACATAAAAATGTCAAAAATGTACAATGCTAAAAAAAGATGACTTTACACCACAGATGTTTCTGCTTTGGCTCTCCATTTGGTCCTTCCACTCCACGCCGAGGGCTTTCAAAGGACACGAGAGTCACGGCTCAGCATGACTTCACTTGACACCTGTCTACACTCTTTGTGACCATTAGAGAGCGGCCCCTGTCTAGATACACTCTTGGAAAATGACAGAAAAGCAAGGAATATTGTTGGTGTTTGGGAGGCTTGGTTGACTGATAAATGATTTGGTGAATTACATGAAAAGGGTTTCTGTCTATATATGTGAGGATGGTGTTGGTGTTTGGGAGGCTTGGTTGACTGATAAATGATTTGGTGAATTATATGAAAAGGGTTTCTCTCTCTATATGTGAGGATGGTGTTGGTGTGGGGAGATACAGTGATTCACCTCTTTTCCCTCTGTCTGAATGAACAAGTCTCTCTCACTCTAGCACTGTCTCCTGTGTCAGGGAGTTACAGCCCCATAACTGCACTTAATGCTTCTCACATAGTCCACATAAATCACCAGATGAAAAGCCTTATTTATCATGTAGTGTGTTAGAGATAAAGATGAACTGTGCAGGAGGTGTCTAAGAAATCTTGGGCTACCAGTTGCAGACTTTTTCAGAGAAAACGCATACAAATGTAAATAGTTCCGGCATTTTCTCACAGCAGTTCATCTTTGCTCTGTAGGGGAGAATGTCGAGCCAAAGGGTTAGTTGAGCCACCCCTTGTTTCTAGGAAACCATACACAAAACTAATCATGTGACCAAATCTTTAAGGAAGAGGTCATAATTTAAAGGAGTCTGTGAAGGAAGAAATCACAAGGGGAAAGTGGTATGCAATCTTAAGACCAAAAAACATATTTTCACAAAGTGAAATCAATGTGTACTATACTATAGGTTTCATGATGCTTGTATCTAAACCAAAGTAAATTGTTTTAAGATTGTTTTGCACATCAATTGGGGTCTCTATAAGCTTCAATATGAGGTCATAAACCTGACATGAAAGTGCATCCTTGTAGCTGTGTGGGCTAATATAGTCAAAATGTTTGCCCTGGGGCAAGTTGAGCCAATGGTCACCATACCCCATGCAAATGATGATTACATTTAGTCATTTTTATGCATAATATGCATAGTATTTTTGCAATGTGTCATGCATGTGAACTCATTTTTGTTTGTACAGAGCAGACATTATCATGCCATGTGTACACAAACATAAAACAAGCAGGGGTCTGGCCCCCCATGAGGTTATTGAGAGATCAGCCAAGGAAGAGAGAGATGGGAAGAAATCCATTTGAGCAGCTGCAAGGGATGAAAAAAAAAAATAGGCCTCATGACACTGAAGAGGTATATTAACATAAAATAAACATGTACCTGTGTGAAAGAGAGGCTGCGATAGACTAGCAGAGAAACAAAAGGTCTTATCTGATGACATGGAGTCTGAGCTTGCTAAACATATCAAGAATCTCGCAGACTAGTTTCATGGGCTTAGTAGCCTCAAATGCAAAGGACTTGCCCACGAACTGGCCCAGACACCTGTTCAAGAAATGGAAGGGTAAGTTACATTGAACAGAGAGATCTATATCTAAATGTAGGCACACATTTAAGATATACAATATACCACACCCCCATTCCATTAAACATGTATCTACCAGCATCAACTGTCACAGGAAGCCCCTACCCACTTACCCCAAGGCGGCTCAACTTACCTTGTCCCTATGGTCAACTTAAGTTGTGCCAAGAGACCACTTTATTTTGGACAAGCTATGTTTTTGAAAACTGTTAGGTTTACATGAATTCTGACTTTTCCAGGGATACACAACATCCTGAAATACACTGAGTGAACAAAACGTTAGGAACATTGAGTTGCACCCCCTTTTGCCCTCAGAACAGCTCGTCGGGGCATGGACTCCACAAGTTGTCGAAAGCATTCCACAGGGATGCTGGCCCATGTTGACTCCAATGCTTCAAGTTGGCTGGATGTCATTTGGGTGGGGGACCATTCTTTATACACATGGGAAACTATTGAGTTTGAAAAATCCAGCAGCGTTGCAGTTCTTGACACACTCAAACCGGTGTGCCTGGCACATACTACCATACCCTGTTCAAAGGAACTTATATGTTTTGTCTTGCCCATTCACCCTCTGAATGACCCACATACACAATCTCAATTGTCTCAAGGCTTAAAAATTATTCTTTAACCTGTTTCCTTCCCTTCATCTACACTGATTGAAGTGGATTTAACAGGTGACATCAGTAAGGGATCGTAGCTTTTACCTGGTCAGTCTATGTCAGGGCTGCCCAACCCTCTTCCTGGAGATCTACTGTCCTGTAGGTGTTCAGTCCAACCCTCATTTAGAGTATCTGATTCCGATAGTTAAGGTCTTGTTGAGCAGCTAATTAGTAGAATCAGGTGTGTTAAATTAGGGTTGGACTGAAAACCCACAGGACGTTAGATCTCCAGGAAGAGGGTTGGGCAGCCCTGGTCTATGTCATTAAAAGATCAGGTGTTCCTAAAGTTTTGTACACTCAGTGTCTATGTAGATATCTTGTTAGAAAGAACACTATGTTTCCCTTGACGTAGTAATGCTGAATGTAAAGAACGGCTGAACATACCCCACTCGCCCATATATAATGCCTGAATCCCCAGGCTGCTAGTTTTTACACAGGATTTGGTTCAGTTAGCCACATAGAAATATGTCTAGGGCTGATGATGACCTGTAGCCTCTCCCAATGAGAAGGTAGTTTCATTGCCTCTGGACACTGCACTGCACATTGTGTATGTACCTTTTCATATCATCGCAATTCAGTTGAACTGGGGTCTTATCCAGGGAACACAAACTGCAGTGTTTTGCAGTGGACTTTCAACACACACAGTGCCCTTCCACAGAGGGACTTACACCGGAGATACAATGCATGTAAATCAGCCTGTGGTTTGCAAAGAACAACACACACATGAGCACATGAGATATCCGTCTGCTGGTTGACCTGACTGAGTAGAAAAATTGAAATAGAAATGCTAAAAGATTTATTTGTAATAAACATTCCGACACAATGGCTTTTTGTGAGACCTGGTATTGTAAGCTTACTGACTGTGCTGTAATGGACTCCAGAGCTTTGTTTTCTCCAGGGTCTTCAACCATCACTAACTATCAAACAATCCTGAGACTTTCTTCCTCACTCCTGTTTTAGGGATAATTTTTGTTATTGCAGAACAAAGCCCCTTTGCTCTCTGGAACAAAGACAGACGCTCTTTAGGCTTCAGGCTGACCATGGCTAGCCGTAAACTTCCTGCTCTCTGGGGCCCGGAGCCTGCAGGGGACCCTTCACTGTGGAGCGGGCTTTGGGAATGGTCAATAACAGTCTAGACTCCATGTTGACCAGTGGCCTCTCTGTTAAGAAAATGGGGATTCCCTGGACATTCATGTTCTCTGGTTACATGTGTGTGCATACAGACAATAACATTTGTCCCAATCCATCTGGATAGGTGAAAGCTAAAAAGTGAACGGTATCTGCAATTTTGTTTTCACCTATCCCATTCTTTCAGTATTCTTTACGACCTCAGCTCAGTCAAAGATAATATATAATCACTGCCATTTGACAAATTGCTGAATGTTTTTTAAGCAACTCTACCATTGTCACACCATGATCTGTGTCACCTGTCTTTGTGATTGTCTTGTTTGATCTTTCTATTCTCATAGTTTCTACAGATTGTAAATGGAAGATTGTTTTTGCTAAGAGTATTATTATATTATTGGTCGATTGACTATGACTTTTTAAATCACCCAGCAGTGCTATTTTCAGAGTTAGCTCCAGGTAAATGTTGCAATTATTCAGCCATTCCTGAATGTGCGACCAAAAACATGTTCGCTGGAATAATTATCGGACCAAGCTGCAGCGCGATATGGTTTCCACATATTATTTATTAGAAACTCACAAATCAACAAAGAAAGATTGAAACAAACAACAAAGAGGTGTAACATATACTAACTCAAAACAATATCCCATAAAACACAGGTGGAAAAAAATGCTACTTAAATATGATCCCCAATTAGAGACAACGATAGCCAGCTGCCTCCAATTGGGAATCATAGCAAACAAACTGGAGGGCGCGCAATTAAAATAAATAATCATAAAAATTATGGATATTAAACATGCAAGTATCTTATATTGGTTGAAAGCTTAAATTCTTGTTATTCTAACTTCACTGTCCAATTTACAGTAGCCATTACAGCAAAGCATGCCATGCAATTGTTTGAGGACAGCGACTCACATCAAAATGTTTTTCCAACGGCATAAATTCACAAATGGCGATTAAATATTCCCTTACTTTTTGAAAATCTTCCTCTGATTTGTCATCCAAAGGGTCCCAGCTATAACATGTAGTGTCATTTTGTTAGATAAAATCCTTCTTTATATCCCAAAAAGTCTAGTTTAGTTGGCGCCATCAATTTGAGTAATCGACTCGTTCAACATGCAGAGAAAGGAATCCAAAAATCTAATGATAAACTTTGTTAAAACAAGTCAAAATACATTTCTATTGACTCCTCAGATACCCTAAAATGTAATAAAACTATAATATTTAATACGGAAAGAAGTATGTTCAATAGGAAACCGATATTAACAGGTGCGTCTTGTCTTCTTGGCGCGCCTAAACACAAATTTCCAATGGTGTGTCGCAGTACTAAAACTCATATTTCTTACTCGTTTTGGAAGAAACAAGCCTGAAACCTTGAACACAGAGTTGGAAGCCATAGGAATTGCACACTGGGAGCTAGATTTAATTATTTCCCTATACTGTCCATTGAAAGAGCATTTTTCTTTGGATTTTCTCCTACCATATCTATTGTGTTATAATTAACATTTCTACAAACTTCAACGTGTTTTCTTTCCAATGGTACCCATTATATGCATATCCTGGCTTAAGGCCTTAGCAACAGACAGTTTACTTTGGGCACGTCTGTCAGGCGGAAATTGAGAAAAAGGATTAATGCCCTCCGAATTCCTATTCATTATATAAATATGCCTATTTAAGTTTGCCTGGCTTGCAGTTCCAAATAAAATATAATATTTTCTGCTCATATAATTTAAAAAATAAGTTGTTTCAGTAGGTGTATGCATGGCCATAAGCAAATGGGTAAACTGAGATATGGCTAAAGAGTTAATCGTGATGATTTTTACACAAATATTTTCCTTTCCAAGGTAGCAAGATCTTATCTATTTTTGCTAATTTTCTATTCAAATGTATTGTAGTGAGGTAATTTCCTTATTTTCGGGATGTGAATACCGTGTATGTCCTTCACTGTCCAACCATTTCATTGGTAAACCACACAGTAATGTAAAAGTATTTTTTCCCCACACCTTTATTTAATCAAGTAGGCCAGTTGAGAACAAGTTCTCATTTACAACTGTGACCTGGCCAAGATTAAGCAAAGCTATGCGACACAAACAACAACACAGAGTTACACATAGAATAAACAAACATACAGTCAATAACACAATAGATCAAATCTAGTGATCCAATATGTCATATAGTATCATAATTTATCGCTTATCATAATTTGTTTGTAATCCAGAGAGGTTAGAAAAAGTATCTAGATCCTCTATGGGGTTGTGGAAGGATACAAATTGTGGATTTAAGAGAAAACATTAATCATCAGCGTACCTTTGTTTTTAAGCCCTGGATAGGCCCTTGATATTGTTGTTGGATCTGATTTGAATAGCTGACATTGCGATGGCCATATTAAATAGATATTCCGATAATGGACAACCTTGTTTACAGTTGTTTACAGTCTTGTTTACAGTCTTGACAGTTTAATACTTTCGGAGAAGTAGCCATTATTTACTATTTTACACCTAGGGTTACTATACATAACTTTAACCCAACCTTAACCCATTGTATTCTCCAAAATGTAAATGTATATATAAATCCTAGTCGTACTGTAAAACGCCTTTTAATTAAAATGTCAACTATGAATACCAGGCCTGGTTTCACAGATATTTCATAGTGTTCTATTGTTTCCTGTACTTGTCTTATATTATCTCCAATGTATCGTCCATGTAAAAAACCTGTCTGATTAGTATGAATAATATCCAACAATACCTTTTAAATTCTATGCGCTATGCATTTTGCTAGAAGTTTTGCATAATGACAAAGCAAAAACATAATTATAGATTTTAGCAAATTTGTAAAACTTAAAAAAAACTGAAGTATCAGTTTGGGGGCCTCAAATTTTTTAAATGGACTGGATCTTTATATTTACCACTTGGGTCCTGCTTCAGTAATAATTCAATCAGACCTTCTTTTTGAGTATCTGATCATCTACATTTGCATAGGAATGGTTAAAACATGCTAATAAAGGTCCTCTGAGAACATCAAAAAGGTGTGACATACCTAAACTGGTATGCCATTGAGGCCTGGAGTTTTCTCGGACTTGAATGCTTTAATTGCGTCAAGAAATTCATCCTCTGTAATTTGGCCTTCACATGAGTCTTTCTGTACAGCTGTTAATTTGAAATGATTCATAGAACAAAATACTTACAATTAACTTCCGTTAGTGGAAATGGAGGAGACTGAAACAAAAACATATGCTTAAAGTACTTTGCTTCCTCTTTCAGTAAAAAAGTTTCAGTAAATTATTTTTGGTTGCATTTCTGTGTTGAAGATTGAAAAAGACTTTGGTGCATTTTTCCCCATATTCCATCCAGTTTGCTTTATTTTTATAATACATTACACTTGTTTTACTTCTTCTATCTTCTTCTATTACACGTCTTTTACTTACTTCTTCTATCTCAAGGCTTCTATCTCAAGGCCATCAGACTGTTAAATAGCCATCACTCGCCGACTACCACCCGGCTACTCAACGCTGCACCTTAGAGGCTGCTGCCATGTATACATAGACATGGAATCACTAGAACCCCAGCCTAAAAGCCCAAACAGCAAGCAATGCAGGTGTAGAAGCACGGTGGCTAGGAAAAACTCCCTAAAGGCCAAAACCTAGGAAGACACCTAGAGAGGAACCAGGCTATGAGGGGTGGCCAGTCCTCTTCTGGCTGTGCCGGGTGGAGATTATAACAGAACATGGCCAAGATGTTCAAATGTTCATAAATGAATAATAATCACAGTGGTTGTCGAGGGTGCAAACCCCTTGACTGACTTTTCCCACAATTTGTTACATTATAGCCTTATTCTAAAATTTATTCAATTGTTTTTTTCCCTAATTTTTCCCCTCATCAATCTACACACAACCCCACAATGACAAAGCAAAAACATAATTATACATTTCTGCAAATTTATAAAAAAACAACAAACTGAAATATCACCTTTACATAAGTATTCAGACACTTTACTCAGTACTTTGTTGAAGCACCTTTGGCCGCGATTACAGCCTTGAGTCTTCTTGGGTATGAGAAGACAAGCTACAAGCTTGGCACACCTGTATTTGGGGGAGTTTCTCCCATGCTTCTCTGCAGATACTCTCAAGCTCTTTCAGTTTGGATGGAGAGCGTCGCTGCACAGCTATTTTCAGGTCTCTCCAGAGATGTTCAATCGGGTACAAGTCCAGTATCCGGCTGGGCCACTCAAGGACATTCAGAGACTTGTCCCAAGCTACACATGCATTGTCTTGGCTGTGTGCTTAGGGTCATTGTCCTGTTGGAAAGAGAACCTTCACCCCAGTCTGAGGACCTGAGCGCTCTGCATCAGGTTTTCATCAAGGAGATCTCTCTGTACTTTTCTCCATTCATCTTTCCCTCGATCCTGACTAGTTTCCCAGTTCCTGCCGCTGAAAAACATCCCTGCTGCATGATGCTGCCACCAACATGCTGGGTGCTAGGTTTCCTCCAGACTTGAAATTGGCATTCAGGTCAAAGAGTTCAATCTTGTTTTTATCGGACTAGAGAATCTTGTTTCTCATGGTCTGAGAATCTTTAGGTGACTTTTGGAAAACTCTAAGTGTGCCTTTTACTGAGGAGTGGTTTCTGTCTGGCCACTCTAAAGTAAAGGCCTGATTGGTGGAGTGCTGCAGAGATGGTTGTCCTTCTGGAAGGTTCTACTATCACCACAGAGGAACTCTGGAGCTCTGTCAGAGTCACCATCGGGTTCTTGGTCACTTCCCTGACTAAGGTCCTTCTCCCCTGATTGCTCAGTTTGCCCAGGCGGACAGCTCTTGGAATTGTCTTGGTGGTTCCAAACTTCTTCCATTTAAGAATGATGGAGGCCACTGTGTTCTTGTGGACCTTCAATGCTGCATGCGTTGTTTGGTACCCTTTCCCCAGATATGTGCCTTGACACAGTTTTGTCTCAGAGCTGTACGGACAATTCCTTCTACCTCATGGCTTGGCTTTTGCTCTGACATGCACTGTCAACAGTGGGACCTTCAATTGAATTTACCACAGGTGGACTTCAATCAAGTTGCAGAAACATCTCAAGGATGATTTTTATTTTTTATTTTATTCATTTCACCTTTATTTAACCAGGTAGGCTAGTTGAGAACAAGTTCTAATTTACAACTGCGACCTGGCCAAGATAAAGCATAGCAGTGTGAACAGACAACACAGAGTTACACATGGAGTAAACAATTAAAAAGTCAGTTAGTAACACAGTAGAGAAAAAACATGAAAACAGGATACACCTGAGCTCATTTTCGGGTGTCATAGCAAAGGGTCTGAATACTTCTGTAAGTAAGGTATTTCTGTTTTACAGTGCCTTGCGAAAGTATTCGGCCTCCTTGAACTTTGCGACCTTTTGCCACATTTCAGGCTTCAAACGTAAAGATATAAAACTGTATTTTTTGTGAAGAATCAACAACAAGTGGGACACAATCATGAAGTGGAACGACATTTATTGGATATTTCAAACTTTTTTAACAAATCAAAAACTGTAAAATTGGGCGTGCAAAATTATCACTCTCGTAGATTGGTTTGGTTTCCAGCAGCCGATGAGGCCTTTCGTCTCCTAAAGGGGCATTTCACCTCCGCCCCCTTGCTAAAACACCCAGATCCCACACTACCTTTTGTGGTTGAGGTAGACACCCCCCCCCCCCGGACTTCGAGGGGAGCCCGGCATATGCTGTCAGATCCCTACTGGACTCCCTTCGTGGTGGGGGACGGCTCCAGTATCTGGTTGACTGGGAGGGGTATGGCCCAGAGCAGCGGTGTTGGGTTCCATTGGAGGACATTCTGGACCCCAACACCACCTTCGCTAACCGCCCCGCTCCTCGTCCTCAAGGTCATCGGTGTCGTCCTGTGGCTGGAGCCGCACGTCAGAGGGGGGGGGGTACTGTCACGTCTGCTCCTGCTCCTCCGGCGTATAACGTCGCCAGAGTACTAACCACTGGTCCTGGGATTCATCATTACGCACACCTGGGATTCATCATTACACACACCTGTTAATCATTATGATTCACACCTGGACTCCATTACCTTCAGAATTTCTTCCCCTTTATATGTCACTCTCCCATGTTCACTCACTCAGTTTGTATTGTTCTTGTGTATCGGCGTACTGCCTTATGTTAGTGTCATGTTCTTGGTTTTGTGGTTTTACTAAAACGTTTCACCTGCACCTGCTTCCGACTCACGGCCCCATCATTACAAAGGCAAAGGATGGCTACTTTGAAAAATATAAAATATATTTTGATTTGTTTAAACCCTTTTTTGTTTACTACATGATTCCATGTGTGTTATTCCATAGTTTTGATGTCTTCACTATTATTAGTAAAAAATAAAGAGTAACCCTTGAATGAGTAGGTGTGTCCAAACTTTAGACTAGTACTGTGTATATATAAATAAAATATTGCATCTCTTAATTTATTACCACAATTAACAAATATCATAACCAGGAAGAGAGGTTACTGGAAATGGGGGATTAAGGGTGACAGGCCAAGTGGAGTTAGAATAAATAATGTGTACTCTGGGCAAAGAGTATGTGAGAAATAATGATGACAGAAGGGGCAGGGATGGGTACTGTGGAATCAAGATTACTGTATGACCATTGATATGATCATGCGATGTGATCATGAGATGAAAAACTGTCTGCAGTGTAATGATGGGAGGGGTTGATTGATGGATGCAGGGAGGTGATATAACTGGAAACTACTGCAGAAAGGTGACAGGAAAGAGGATGTCTAAGGAAAGGTTTTTATTATAGATAGGGAATTGTGGAAGATTGGATTTTGAAATATAGGGAAGAACAAGTCAGGAACTGGGCGAGCTTCCTCCTTCCTTTCACTCTGCCGTGCCGTGAGCTGGAATGGCTAAGATGTTACCATACGCTAGAACTCAGTGTTTGGCACATTGTGTAGTGTATATTTCCCCTTTGAGACAGGAGTTTTGCTGGTAAGGTGTTAGAACCTGCCAAGTATAGGAGCCTACCTCAGGTCCGCTTGGCTGGGGGAAGGAATGGTCACTTCCTTGAATTCTTTGTGGCACCCCCCCTTCTCGACCAGTGAGGAAGCACATGTTCATGGCCCATGGCCAGATCTCAGGTCTTACGGTAAGTAGGTGAATGAGAGGTGTGTATCACCACTGCTTTGGGAGGGGTTACATCCTCTGAGAATGCAGGGCTGTGCCGCTGAGGGGGAATTCACAATGGGGCTGGGGCTGGTGCTGAGATCGGACCTCAGAGACATACAACATACCACACCCAGATGAGTTGTGCAACCCCTGGACGTGACCTTCCTCATGGAGGGACAGGACAGACTTCCTGGATCGAACCAAGACCCTTCTTGACCTGGTGTTCTGATTGGGCTGTGTTTGAGGGAGGAGTGGTAGACGGGGAAGTGACAGGGAAGTGACCGTTCTCTGTCTGTTCTGACGCAGCAGCCGGTAGTAAGAGAGGGTCACAGTCACACAGAATTTCAGATGAGACTCCAGTTCTGTGGGAAAACAGCATTGAGCTCCATGACTCCACTGGGCAGACTGAGCAGGCCAGTGGCGTCCTCTAGGGAATGACCTCAGAGGACATCCAAGTTGCCTGCTGGGGAGAGAAAATAGAATCTCTCTCACACACAGACAGATCTCTCTCTCTTTCTACCAGCCACCCCCTCTCTCTCTCTATCTCTCTCTCCTTTCTCTGTCTGTCTCTGAGATTTGCTCACACAGTAATTTCATGCCATTGACTTTACTCGTTATCACAGCTCAGAAATGATATAGTTTAGTTTGCAGGAAAGTTTAAGCTGACCTTTTGGGTATACACGCACACGCACACACACACGGCCATGGATTAACAAGGTGGTAAAGCTGGAGTGACACTACACAGACTCAGGGGGCTTTGCTCAGTGAATCCTCTAGTTTTACGTCAGCATGCGCATGCCTGTTTCTGGCATTGTTTTCCCGCTCTACTGAGACTAGACTGATGTAGCAGGGCAGTGAGTGCTATGCGTACATACTGTAAGTACCGTGACGTCTGCATACCCTAGGAGATTTCAAGGCTGCTCAAGTGGGCTACGGAGAGCTGTCTGTGTCACCCCATTCAGAGAGGACAGACGCACAGCACAATATCAGCATCACCATGATGTCACTATCCTTGTTACTGTTATTGCCTGTGCTAATATTGTCATTAGTCTATGTTCCACTGTTTAGATACGTTGTTCAGCTGTCTCAATGTTCAGTTATAGACTCTGTTACTTAAGTGTTTCACGAAACATTACTATCTGCTGAACATAAAATATAAGGTCAGTAGAGGACATCACAAACAGATACACACACACATACACGCACACACAATTATCTTCAATTAGGTGGCTGATAGGACATTGGTACTGTGATGACATCATGGTGATCCTTGACCCCCTCGCTAACATCTCTCTCTTACCCACAGATCAGTGCTCCACACTGGGGTAGCCCTGCTGTTAGCCCAGTTGTCCTGCATGCTGTAAGTTACTGTCTGGGTATGTAGACCACCCTCCCCTGACCTTTTCTTTGACCCTTTCTACCAGAGGCTGTCTGAAGGAGGTCAACTGGGGTTATCATGTCCTGCTATCCGTTTATATGGGTCTGACTGATTTGCCTGGCTGCAACTCAACTCTCCCATCAGGATAGCAGTTTAAACTACAAGGCTACCATCCCAAACCCCACCACTGATATCACTTTGACCTCAGACCTCTGTGCCACGCTCTGTGGACCTCTGGAGAGGGTTTTCTAGACATGATGATGATAATGATGTGCGCAAAGAGCCCACAGATGTGGAGGCATTTAGCATCTCCCCTGGTAAACCCACATTGGCTATGAAGATGAGGTAACTTAACCCAACCAGAGTCATGTGCTACGGATCTAGATAGAGGAGTTAGGGAGCTACCTTTGGTTCAACTTGGGATAACCGGTGACACGAATGTGGCTCACCTTTTAGCCAGGTAGATGTTTATGGCAAAGGTTCCTTCAGAACTGGCCTGCTCCGGGGCAGGCTAACTCAGTGCTAACTCCACTTATCCTGAATGTGTTTGAAGTGTGAGTTGAGTACCAATCAAATTAGATTCCCTCTATCTCGCAAAGATTGCGTCGGCATCCCTTCATTCCCTGACAATATCGGAGGAATATTTTATTAATCAAATGTTCTTGTGTGTAAAAATAGGGATTGACATTGGTTCAGGGAACAAAACCGAAAACTGGAAAATAAATTTTTTGAGGAACAAAAACAGAACCGCGAGCAAAAGTGATCTATGCTGTTCCGAAACATACACTGTAACTGTTATTTTAACAGCATGAGAACCGATTAATAACTTTCTTTTACGTCCGGGGCATTTTTTCCATCCTCGCATAAAAACATAGCAAAAGCAACTATGCAAAGCCTTCACTCTGTCACTCAGTAAATTCTTCCATTGTCTGACTGGCAGCTGAAAATCTTTGCCAGTGTGTGTGCCTGTCTCGGCTACCTGAACCTCCCCCTCCGAAGCATAGGCTACTATAATGACATTGCAAGTGTGTTTCAGAAGATAGGGAGAGATGTTTAATGTTTAATAATCTTACCTTTTTGTAGTTAATAAATCCAGTGTGAAATGTGATAAATATAGTATCCTTAACTAGCATTGAAAAGTTCATCCATTCTCTAAATATTATAGAAGAATGGATTCACTTTTTCAATGTTAGTTAAAGATACTACAGTTATCACGTTTCACACTGGATTTATTAACTACAAAAATGTAAGATGTTTTTTTAATTCCTAATTCAGATAATGGATTCATAACCAGATGCCCATCGCATCAAGCCAAGCCTCCTCCTTCACCCTCTCTCGCTTTCCCCCCAACCACAAAATTTCATTCGCATCTCGCGCCTTACGCTTGTCCGTCCATCACGCATTTAAACAACTAGCTTGCCAGCTCCATAGAAGGCTGTTCTATTCACACTGATTGGTGAAGTAATATAATGAGCTAAATGTAAAAAGCAATAGATTTCACAAGTTTAAAAAAAAGGAGCAATATAAACTGTAATTTTCTTTTGGTTCGAACCGGTTCAGAATTGTATTTTGCTGGTCAGAACAAACATGTTATTGTGGCACTGACGAGCCCATGGATTGATCATGTTTCAGCATTGTCTCAGTGCAAACTTTGCCGTTTGACTAGCCATGTGCGATATGGACTCGCAGTTACAAGCCTGACTCGAGTAAGTGGCGGATACACAATCAATATCTACCTCCGTAATATGGATGAAGCCTGAGCTGCAATGTGAAAAACCCTAATGTCAGAAAAGTCTGAGTACATCTAGCTTCATTTGTAGAATACCCCTCAGGGCCTGTGGTTGCCCGGGGATCTCCAGTGCTCTATGCTGTAGTAACACTGTAATGCAGAGAGGTGTGGAACTTTGAAGTGTGACAGCCAATCATCAACTGAGGAAACCAGGGCTAAATGGGTAGGTTTCTCAGTGGAGTGGTTAGGGAGAACAGAGCTTATTTGCCTGTAGGATGTGGAGAGTATGTTATGTTGAAGTTGTGATGAAAGGTCTACTGTGTATAAACCCATGCTCTCTGGCTGCTTCATCTCTCTCTCTACCCCTCCATTTCTCCCTCGTTTATCACTTCCTGCACGGCTCCATCCAACCTTAGAACCCTTCAACCCCCCCTCTATCCCTCTGCCTCGCTCTGTCCCTCCGTCTACCCCTGTAACCTTCTTTGTCTCCCCAATGCCTCTCCCCTACATCCCTGCAGATAGACGCCTACTCATCCTGCTCTCTGTTTTGGCCCATTAGGATGGCTGAAAACATGATGTTATTCACCGTAGAACAGGGAGGAGGCGACAGGGGGAGAGGAAGAAAGAGAGGAGAGAAAGGTTGTACATCCCATCCCTTCATTTAATCTGGTTGCCATTAATTAGAAGGGAGAGTGTTTTGAATAAGGCACATTCCCAGGATTGTCCAGCTATCAGCTCTGTACAATGGAGCGGAGAGCACAAACCACGGGTGGTGAGTGGGATGCTGTGTGTGTGTGTGTGTGTGTGTGTGTGTGTGTGTGTGTGTGTGTGTGTGTGTGTGTGTGTGTGTGTGTGTGTGTGTGTGTGTGTGTGTGTGTGCAGTGGGGTGGGGTGGGGGGTGACTGAGGTGATTTTAAGAGAGAAGAGATTTGGGTGTATCAGTAACAATGATGAAAATTATGTTCTCTGTGTCTTTGTTTCTCCTTCTGTCTCGGACTCTCTGTGTCTAACTTTCGAAGCACACATGCCTACTTCATATCAGGCAGTGTGTTTGTCACTGCTCTGAGGGTGAACAAGAGTGAACAAGGTAGTTTATAGATGCAATGAGCTCCACTTAGCCTTGTCCCATAAAGCTTTGCATTTACAGTACGTGTGTATGTTTTCCACTCCGTAATCTTATGACGTTCTATCAGTCGTCCATTCATCTCAGGTATTCCTTTCCGCTGATCCAAGAAGTAGATGTTTAACTATTCTCTCTCTCTCTTTCGGTGGCCTGTATCCCAAGTCACGTCAAGCAGAGGCCTGGCTGTGGACCGTGGCATGTGGTGTATAGCTATAAAACAGTGATCCTGTGTTAAAGGCTGGCTTTGGCTCTGGGTTATCACCTTCAGGCCTGCACGTCACGGCGTCTGGAGGCCTTATCAGCCACATACTGTAGCTCTGTCCATTAGCAGCTCTTTCATCTGCCCTCTGTTCCTCAGCCACACCACCAGGTTCTCCTTTTCTTCCCCCCTCTAATGAAGCCGTTTGGGGGATTATCTTTCAGCAGGGCTCCGGGAGCTGGAGGCTGGGGACCTGAGAACCACAGGCCCCAGCGTCTAGGAGTCTGACTCAGGTCCATCAGGACTAGTGCTACTGAGACTCTATGAACAGGTCCTCCCGTGTTCCCAGTTGGAAGCAGTGTGTCTTTAACAGCAACAGCAGCCCTGGGAACTGAGGTTAGAATGGTTTAGCATTGCTCTGCTACCACTACAGCCTGTGGGGAAACCTGGCCGGGGAACCCAGTATACATACTGTATCACCTGAAGGGCTATGGCCTGGACTATGACCTGGACTACGACCTGGACTACGACCTGGACCACGACCTGGACTACAGCCTGGAACACGACCTGGACTACAGCCTGAACCACGACCTGGACTACGACCTGGACTACGACCTGGACCACGACCTGGACTACAGCCTGGACCACGACCTGGACTACGACCTGGACTACGACCTGGACCACGACCTGGATCTACAGTCTGGAGTACGACCTGGAATATGACCTGGACTACAGCCTGGACTATGACCTGGACTACGACCTGGACTACAGCCTGGACTACGACCTGGACCACGACCTGGACTACAGCCTGGACTACGACCTGGACTACAGCCTGGACAATGACCTGGACTACAGCCTGGACTACGACCTGGACTACAGCCTGGACAATGACCTGGACTACAGCCTGGACTACAGCCTGGACTACAGCCTGGACTACGACCTGGACTACAGCCTGGACCACAACCTGGACCACGACCTGGACTACGACCTGGACTACGACCTGGACTACAGCCTGGACCACGACCTGGACTACGAAATGGACTACGACCTGAACTACAGCCTGGACCACGACCTGGACTACGACCTGGACTACAGCCTTGACTACAGCTTGGACTACGACCTCGACTACAGCCTGGACTATGACCTGGACTACAGCCTGGACTACGACCTGGACTACGACCTGGACTACGACCTGGACCACGACCTGGACCACGACCTGGACTACGACCTGGACTACGACCTGGACTACAGCCTGGACTACGGCCTGGACTACGAAATGGACTACGATCTGAACTACAGCCTGGACCACGACCTGGACTACGACCTGGACTACAGCCTTGACTACAACCTGGACTACGACCTCGACTACAGCCTGGACTACGACCTCGACTACAGCCTGGACTACGACCTGGACTACGACCTGGACTACGACCTGGACCACGACCTGGACTACAGCCTGGACTACGACCTGGACTACAGCGTGGACTACGACCTGGACTACGCCCTGGACTACAGCCTGGACTACAGCTTGGACTACGACCTCGACTACAGCCTGGACCACGACCTGGACTACGACCTGGACTACAGCCTGGACCACGACCTGGACTACGACCTGGACTACGACCTGGACTACGAAATGGACTACGACCTGGACTACAGCCTGGACCACGACCTGGACTACGACCTGGACTACAGCTTGGACTACGACCTGGACTACGCCCTGGACTACGACCTGGAACATGACCTGGACTACAGCCTGGACTACAGCCTGAACTACGACCTGGACTACAGCCTGGACTATGACCTGGACTACAGCCTGGACTACGACCTGGACTACGACCTGGACTACAGCCTGGACTACGGCCTGGACCACAACCTGGACAACAGCCTGGACTACAGCCTGGACCACGACCTGTACCATGACCTGTACCATGACCTGGACTACGACCTGGACTACGACCTGGACTACAGCCTGGACTACGACCTGGACTACAGCCTGGACCACGACCTGGACTACGACCTGGACTATGACCTGGACTACGACCTCGACTACAGCCTGGACTACAGCCTGGACCACGACCTGGACTACAGCCTGGACCATGACCTGGACTACAGCCTGGACCACGACCTGGACCATAACCTGGACTACGACCTGGACTACAGCCTGTACTACGACCTGGACTACAGCCTGGATCACGGCCTGGACTACGGCCTGGACTACAACCTGGACTACGACCTGGACTACGACCTGAACTACAGCCTGGACCATGACCTGGACTACAACTTGGACTACAGCCTTGACTACAGCCTGGACTACGACCTGGACTACAGCCTGGACTACAGCCTGGACTACGACCTGGACTACGACCTGGACTATGACCTAGACTACGACCTGGACTACAGCCTGGACTACAGCCTGGACTACAACCAGGACTACAGCCTGGACTACGACCTGGACTACGACCTGGAACATAACCTGGACTACGACCTGGACTACAGCCTGGACTACAGCCTGGACTACAGCCTGGACCACAGCCTGGACTACAGCCTGGACTACGACCTGGACCATGACCTGGACTACAACCTGGACTACAACCTGGACTACAACCTGGACTACAGCCTGGACTACGACCTGGACTACAGCCTGGATCACGGCCTGGACTATGACCTGGACTACAGCCTGGACTACAGCCTGGACCTGGCCAGATCTGTCCACCCCAGCTCATTTCACCACTCCCAGGAATACCCCCCATACACACATACCTCAGCAGTACGGAATGTGAAATCATAACAATACACAAGGGAAACATGAGAAGAATGTTCATTAGAAATTAATGCTTTTCTATATGTTTCATGTTGAAAGTGAGTGGTGATTAATCTTCAGGTTTTTGGAAAATATGGTCCTGTTACAGGAGAGCTTGGATTTAATAGCTAAACTCGTAGGTATTCTAATGCCTTTTTCTCTGTGAGTGTGTGTGCATGTGTGCGGGTGTGTGTGCGTGCGTGTGTTATGAAGTTCTTGAGTGCTTTCTAATGCCGTTGATAAGATATCCTGTTCCCACCTCAGTCTGGGGAAAAGGTTGGAGAGATGTAACTAATGGGACAAGGCCAGCACCGAGTCCAACCGCTAACTACAGATGTAGGATCTTAATTTGAGCCAGTCTGCCACAGCAGGAAAATTATTCTGCAGCAACAGAACATTTGAATTATTATGTGGATTATAATTCAGCAACGTTTCTGCAGGGGTTAATACATTTTTCGTAAGGGAAAATCAAGTCTTACATTTCAAAGTGGACATTACAAACTTCAGAATCCTTTTTAAACCTCAAATACACTACAGGTTTTAAATGTCCTGCTTTGCAGGAAGGTTCTCCTGCAACAAGGTAATCAAATTAAGATCCTACATCTGTAGCACTACTCGAAGATGTCCCTGTCAACACTCTCCCCTGACACCATCATCACTACTGTCAACTGTTGCCTTAACCTCCACTACACATGGCTACTGGAAACACAAAATCTGTGTTATTACCTGAGTATTACTTTACATGCCAGCCCCTGTCATCACTACTCACTCACAGCTTTATAAAAGCTGGAAAATGACTGTTTACTTGGATGTGTACCACTTTCTTACACTAACAATCTCACGCTGAGGGATTTTGTCGTCGCCCCCAGACTGCTCTTTTCACAGACTCAGCAGAATCTTGCTGTTTGTTTGTGTATTTGTCCCTTGGCTATGGCTTCTGTCTTGCTTGTGTGTGTGTGTGTTGTGTGTTGTGTGTTGTGTGTGTGTGTGTGTGTGTGTGTGTCTGTCTCAGGGTCTTTAGCCATGTTTGTGGTTTACCTCCCTGCTGAGTTTACAGGACTTTGATGCTGAGTCTGGGGAACAGGGATGATCTCTGGTTTGACTCTTGTCTTTTTTTTCTCCCTCTAATCCTTGCCACGAGATGCAGCTGTGCTCTAAACTCATCCCTCTGTGACGGTTGTAAGTAAAGGTACACTGCTTTGTCCTCTTGCTCTCTTTTTCTCTCTGCCCCTCCCTCTCTCTCACATGGTTTCTCTTTATCCCCTCTCTCTTATCAATCCAGCCCTTCACATAGGAACACATCCTTCTTAGAGACAACTTGTAAACAACAGGACTGTCACTTTATACTACGTTTCTTCTATTCAGATGCAGTACGTGTTTGTGTTCGTGTCATGCCTTGGAGAGATTGAGGATGTCGACAGGATTTTCCCTCCATGGTTGCAGTATGCTGTAGAATGCGTGTAGAGTGCCAGTGTAACTGTCCCACTGTCGCTCAGTGTTGAGTTGAGCTGCAGGGCTGAAGGGAGAGGTTGCAGGGAGAGTGTAGTACGATACTGCTTCATAAGCTAGGGTCACCACCGTCACACTCCTTACGTAAGACGTCCAACAACAGCACTCTTTGATTAACGCTCACTTTCCAAACAACTGCAGGGTTGATAACGGAGGCAGTGAAGTGTTGGCTGCTGAGGAGGCCTGGAAGCCTGCAGTTAATCTGATTTAGAAGGCTTTACTCCTATCTACGTACGCTCTGGGTGCATGGTAAAAGTGCATGTGAGAGAGGGGGGGACGATAGGGAGAGAGGGATCGACAGAGAGAGAGAAGGAGGGGTAAATAAGTGGAGAGTGATCGTTTACAGTGAGAATAAGGAGTCATCTGAGGTGAATCAACTGTCTTTAGAGTGTCAGCTCTCAATGACCATGACTAAAAACAATGTTCAATGGCTTTAAGAGAAAGCAGAGACGTTAAATCAAACCCTAATGTCAACAGAAAAAAAGTGATCTAACATTACACTTCCTGGGTTGGTCTTCAAGGCCAACAATGGTCGTCACGGGATACGCTATAATTGCAAAGAAGCCTGCCATGTTTCATCGCTTTGTGTCAATTGCATCTTGTTTGGTAATTGTGATTATTATTATGCTGATCCTTTTTTGAACACACAGGACTACAAGAATATCAAGACATACCCAGCATGCCAACCACAGACCATTATCCATATTTCTATCTGTCTGAACACTCAACAAGAACATCCTCAACGGCCATGGCAGACCACATCCAAACCAGACCGTTTGTCTGTGACTTTTCAGAGACATCTTGCACGAATATCGTTGGATTTCCAAATGTTTCAGAAGACAGGCCTGCCACTCCCATTAGTGCGTTGGTGGGCCATGTGAATAAACATTCCTCACTCTGGAGGAGGGAGGGGAGAAAGGCACAGGCATTCTGACACAGGCAATGATGAATTAACAAGATTTTATTGAATAAACGGATGTGTATACGCGCTGGTGTTTGCTACGGCGGATGCATTACACTCCTTCCTTCCTGGCTCTGCTCCAGACTGGCCATAGCTCGTGTTCATTGTGTTCAAGGATCTCTGATGTCTTCACAGGACTAGAGTGGAGGTGCGTACCACAAGTTAGAAAACAGGTTCAAGGACTTTCCAACAAATCCACTTATACTGTCTTAGGCCTGCAGACATTATATGATTTTTATTAGGATCCCCGTTAGCCGATGCCAATTGCGACAGCTAGTCTTCGTGGGG
The DNA here is from genome assembly GCF_013265735.2 of Oncorhynchus mykiss. Classification (NCBI taxonomy): domain Eukaryota; kingdom Metazoa; phylum Chordata; class Actinopteri; order Salmoniformes; family Salmonidae; genus Oncorhynchus; species Oncorhynchus mykiss. The sequence continues at coordinate 50,830,691 of NC_048571.1, forward strand.
TCCGATACATAATGAAAAAGACATTAAAGACAAAAAATATAAAAATAAAAATATGTGTGACGGGCCGGGTGCCTGTACTGTCACATCCTGATCTGTTTCACCTGTCCTTGTGCTCGTCTCCACCCCTCTCCAGTTGTTGCTCATTTTCCACACTTATCCCCTGGGTATTTATACCTGTGTTTTCTGTCTGTCTGGGCCATTTTATCTTGTTTGTTCAAGTCAACCAGTGTTTTGTCTCAGCTCCTGCTTTTCCTCGTCCTCTCTTTTTCTCACCCTCCTGGTTTTGCTCCTTGCCTGTCCTGACTCTGAGCCTACCTGCCGTTCTGTGCCTTTGCCCCTACTCTGGATTATTGACCTCTGCCTGACCTGACCCTGGGCCTGCCTGCCATCCTGTACCTTGGCCCCACTACTCTGGATTATCAACCCCTGCCTGCCTTGACCTGTCATTTGCCTGCCCCTGTTGTTGCAATAAACATGTTTACTTCAACACAGTCTGCACTTGAGTCTTACCTGAAAGCTGATAGTATGAACTGGCCATAACTGACCCAGAAGACTTCGACCAGCTCCGCAATGCCATCTCCTCCCAAGGAGCCCTCATTGGTAGACAAGAGGAGTTGCATCTTGGTCTGATGGAAGGTTTGCAGGACGTGGCACCTGCCGGGCCTTTCTCTCCCAGTGCTCCCTCGTTTTCAATCTGCAGGCTTCTTCGTTCCCCTCGGACCACTCGAAGATAGTGTACATTATTACGCTGATGTCCGGGAGGGCACTCGCCTGGGCCATGGCGGTGTGGGAGCAACAATCCACCCTCTGCCTCAGTCTGGAGGTATTCTTGGTGGAGGTGAAAAAAGTTTTAGAGGCTCCTGTGTCTGGGAGAGAGGCTGCCCGGAAGTTACTCCAGTGTGTGGTGGATTTCCGCACGCTAGCAGCGGAGAGTGCCTGGAACCCAGAAGCACTGTTCGACATGTTCCTGCATGGATTATCGGAGGAAGTAAAAGACGAGCTTGCAACCCGGGAACTACTGACGGATCTTGAATCACTCATTGCTTTAATCATCCGGATCGATGGTCGGTTACGGGAACCTAGAAGGGGGAAGAGGTCTAATTACGGTCCCATTCGCTGACTCAAGTATCCCACCTTGCATCAAAAAAACTCTGGGAGTCCCCGGCGTCTTCATCCCCGAAAGGACCAGAGCTTACCCAAGTTCCTCAAAGAGCCTCCGAAGACTGACAATTTGTCCCTTCCCGAAGCCGATCGGCAGGGCTAGGCTGTCCCCAGCCGAACGCGTACGCAGATTTAACACCCAGAGTTGTCTGTATTGCGGTACTACAGGTCATTATGTGTCTACCTGTCCCTTCAAGAGACCCAGCTCATTGGTAGGAATGAGTACTCTGGTGGGTCTTATTAAGGATAATGTTGCTTCTTCCCCTACTCGCCCCCTCTAAATACCACCCTGCTGTGGGGCGACCAGTCCAAGTCTTTCCAAATACTCATCAACTCGGAGGCCAATGCGAGTTATGTCTTATGGACGTTACCCTGGCGTCTGAGCTGGGCATCCCCACTCAACCCCTCTTCATTCCCATGGATGTTAGAGCGCTGGACTGGCGCTCTATAGGCCGGGTCACCCACCATACCACCCCCATCAACCTACGAGTGTTGGAGAACCCCAGCGAGATGATCCAATTCCAGCTAATTGAGTCTCCGCATCTTCCTGAGGTATTGGGATTCTCTTGGCTCCAGCAACACAATCCCTCGATTGACTGGTCTACTGGTGCCATCGTGGGCTGGAGCCTGTTCTGCGATGCCCATTGTCTGAAATCAGCTCTGCCTGCCCCGGGACGTCTTTCTTGGGACTCAGAAATTGCCCCGAACCTCTCCGACATTCCCACAGAGTACCAAGACCTCCGGGAGGGGTTCAGTAAGGCCCGGGCCCCTTCGCTTCCACAACACCGGCCGGTATCCAAGGAGGTTAAGGCGGATGCGCTGGCACGCCACTATAGCCCCGCGGCTACACCCCCAGAAGCCGAGACCTTTCCCCCCTGCTCAAAAATCAATAGCCCCTCTGCTGTTCGTCCTCTGTTGCCCCATACCCTCTGTATGGGGCTACTTTTCCTGTTTCTAGATCTAAACCCATGTCTCACAGCCCTTTGTCTCCTGTTTCCTTTGTCTTACCTGAAGCCTGTATACTGACTTCGGTTGCCAGTTGTACAGTGTTTCCTCATTGGTGCGGCTGGCTTCCGGGTTAAGCGAACAGAATTAATTAACATCTGAGAATTGGCGTGTAGAAAAGGCCTTGATGGTAGTGGAATGGATCCATACAGTAATTGTGGCTCCTAAACACATGAAACCCTGAGGAATTTCATGGTTATCAGATAAACAATAACATCTTCGGCTCGCTGTTAGACAAGAAAGATCCTCAAGTCACCCAAAGGGGTACAGAGGTTTCAGTCAAGTCACTCAGCGTCTCATGATTTGTTTGTTCATTCTCAAATACACAGTCATGTGCACCATCCCAAATAGCTACAGTATTCTACAACATATGTAACAGAATCTACCATTGCTCTAAGGTCCCGTTTTGCATTCTACTAACACCGTGTTTTACTCCAGTTATTTCTCTCCTCCTCTCAGAGTAAGTAATGACAGTGACAAAGATGTTTTTATAGGAACTGTTAGTGTTAGCCCTGCTGTGTCTCTGTAGCCTGTCCTCACACCCCAACCCATTACTCACAGGAATCTTGGCCTCTTTTCACTGAGGTCTGCCCTGCCCTCGCTCATTCCTCCACTACCCGCTTCTCTCTCTCTCCACTTATCTCTCTTGCTCTCTCTATCCCTGTCTCATCCCTTCATTACATTACTGTTCTCCCCTCTTTCTTGAAATCTCTAAGGATCATAAAGAGAGGGGGATACAAAGAGGTAGGGACCTATGATAAACAGAGAGAGATGGAGAGAAGCACCTGGGCAGAAGAGGCCATTGACCTTATGGGATACAGACATCACAGACAGGGGAAAGAGGAGAGAAAGAGGTACTGTATATACAGCACAATTAGTATATTTAGTCTATTCAATAACCTCCCAAGGACATATCAGCCACCACAAGAAGAAGCAATACAGAAAGAGAAAAATGAGACTCATTCGGAGGAGACTGGGTTAGAATGTTTGCTGCAGTCATCCTCACTTGGACAAGAGCCACAGAAATGCACACACATCTTTGTTTATGTCACTGTGAACGATCATTATCCCTCTATAAACCACCACTCCAGTCCAGATCTCCCCAGCTGTGGTGTGTGTACTGTAGACTAAGTAAACCGTGCCTGCAGTGCACTGTCAATATTGTACATACACCTTCATTCATCTTGTTCTGTCTGTCCATCCGTCCTGCATAACTGTGATCACTTCTGTTAGGTGGGAACTGTAAATACATGCCCCAAACAGAGTAAGATGCAGCACATGTCAAGGTATTATTCTCTATACAGGAGCCACAAGCTTAGTCACGCCTCGATGGCGGTGGGCTCTTTATCAGCAATTAGTGAAGTTAGTCCCAGGTCATTCTCCCTCCTCCCAAAATACAGTGCCTTGCGAAAGTATTCGGCCCCCTTGAACTTTGCGACCTTTTGCCACATTTCAGGCTTCAAACCTAAATATATAAAACTGTATTTTTTTGTGAAGAATCAACAACAAGTGGGACACAATCATGAAGTGGAACGACATTTATTGGATATTTCAAACTTTTTTAACAAATCAAAAACTGAAAAATTGGGCGTGCAAAATTATTCAGCCCCCTTAAGTTAATACTTTGTAGCGCCACCTTTTGCTGCGATTACAGCTGTAAGTCGCTTGGGGTATGTCTCTATCAGTTTTGCACATCGAGAGACTGACATTTTTTCCCATTCCTCCTTGCAAAACAGCTCGAGCTCAGTGAGGTTGGATGGAGAGCATTTGTGAACAGCAGTTTTCAGTTCTTTCCACAGATTCTCGATTGGATTCAGGTCTGGACTTTGACTTGGCCATTCTAACACCTGGATATGTTTATTATTGAACCATTCCATTGTAGATTTTGCTTTATGTTTTGGATCATTGTCTTGTTGGAAGACAAATCTCCGTCCCAGTCTCAGGTCTTTTGCAGACTCCATCAGGTTTTCTTCCAGAATGGTCCTGTATTTGGCTCCATCCATCTTCCCATCAATTTTAACCATCTTCCCTGTCCCTGCTGAAGAAAAGCAAGCCCAAACCATGATGCTGCCACCACCATGTTTGACAGTGGAGATGGTGTGTTCAGGGTGATAAGCTGTGTTGCTTTTACGCCAAACATAACGTTTTGCATTGTTGCCAAAAAGTTCAATTTTGGTTTCATCTGACCAGAGCACCTTCTTCCACATGTTTTGTGTGTCTCTCAGGGGCTTGTGGCAAACTTTAAACAACACTTTTTATGGATATCTTTAAGAAATGGCTTTCTTCTTGCCACTCTTCCATAAAGGCCAGATTTGTGCAATATACGACTGATTGTTGTCCTATGGACAGAGTCTCCCACCTCAGCTGTAGATCTCTGCAGTTCATCCAGAGTGATCATGGGCCTCTTGGCTGCATCTCTGATCAGTCTTCTCCTTGTATGAGCTGAAAGTTTAGAGGGACGGCCAGGTCTTGGTAGATTTGCAGTGGTCTGATACTCCTTCCATTTCAATATTATCGCTTGCACAGTGCTCCTTGGGATGTTTAAAGCTTGGGAAATATTTTTGTATCCAAATCCGGCTTTAAACTTCTTCACAACAGTATCTCGGACCTGCCTGGTGTGTTCCTTGTTCTTCATGATGCTCTCTGCGCTTTTAACGGACCTCTGAGACTATCACAGTGCAGGTGCATTTATACGGAGACTTGATTACACACAGGCGGATTGTATTTATCATCATTAGTCATTTAGGTCAACATTGGATCATTCAGAGATCCTCACTGAACTTCTGGAGAGAGTTTGCTGCACTGAAAGTAAAGGGGCTGAATAATTTTGCACGCCCAATTTTTCAGTTTTTGATTTGTTAAAAAAGTTTGAAATATCCAATAAATGTCGTTCCACTTCATGATTGTGTCCCACTTGTTGTTTATTCTTCACAAAAAAATACAGTTTTATATCTTTATGTTTGAAGCCTGAAATGTGGCAAAAGGTCGCAAAGTTCAAGGGGGCCGAATACTTTCGCAAGGCACTGTATGTTAATACAGCGATTCCTGTGTACTCTCCTACTTTGATTTGTCTCACTGTGTAAACACCAAATGAGGATCCCTCTCCCTACCCAGCCACCCATTTCCTGTGAGGAATAGCAGAATGAGGATGCCCGTGGCCGAGGGAGGTAAGGAAGTCACACAGTGCCCTGGGAACTCATAATATTAAGATTGGGGTCATCTCTGGTCTGTTGTCCTGGGGCTAAGCCTTGTTATCTGTGCCCTCCTCACATAGACCCTGGACAACCCACTGGCCAATCACCACACAGCAGAGGTGTGTGTGTGCGTGTGTGCGTGTGTGCGTGCGTGCGTGCGTGCGTGCAAGTTTGTATGCAAGTTTGTTACAGCATGTGCATGTGTGTGCTCACATGTCATCATTGTATATATTAGCCTCTCTATTAAGATAAATGAAAGACAGAAGTGTAGATTTGATCTGGTGACATGGTCAAGTGATTCCATGTAAGAATGGTTGAGTCCATTTCCAAGAAGCACATAGATTTGACTGCAGTCAGGTATCTCTTGACATGTTTAAATAGGACCTGGACAAGGTCTTTGGTGTTTGTTGATGCTTGAACAGCTGGTCTGAATAAGGCCTAATAGCTTGTTAAACCTGCTGTAACCTGGGCCTAAAGGGCTTTGTATTCATTGGGTAAAGGTAGGATTTCCACAACAAATAAGAGCAGTGTTATCGTAAAAGGACACTTGCTGTGATAAACCTGCCAAAAGGTATGTCTGGAGTCTCATTTTAGGGTTTGCCTGTTCTCAGAATCTAATGAAAACCTGTTGTCTTTATGCACTCCTTGCAACAATGTTGTATTTTGTTAAATGAGTGAGCAGTGTGTGTGGAGTGGAGTGGAGCGAGACCTATACTCTGGGGTCTTGTGAATGATGCAGGGCTCCGTTGTCATAACGGGACACCATATGACTTGGCTCCTCTCGGCAGTGACTTCATCTCAGTCCATTCACACACACAGCTCTGCTCTGAGAAACATCAGCCAGATCAGGACATGAACTCTACTCAGCATGTTCTGACACTCCCTCTATCTCTGCTGAACTGATAACAGAGAAGCATTTTAAATACAGAGATGACTGAAACAGTGAGTGAAGACATTCAAGACAAACTGCTCCTTTTCTGTCATGTGGTGCTTCTCTCTCTCTCTCTTTCTCTCTCATTGCCATAGCAAGTAAAGTAGATAATATACAAAAGTGAAATAAACAAAAATGAACAGTAAACATTACACTCATAGAAGTTCTCAAGGAAAAAATACATTACAAATGTCATATTATGTATATATACACAGTGTTGTAACGATGTGCAAATGGTTAAAGTACAAAAGGGAAAATAAATAAACATAAATATGGGTTGTATTTAGAATGGTGTTTGTTCATCCCTGTGGTATTTCACCCAGTATATATTGTAGTTTATCAAAATCGGGTTTGTTTTCAAATTCTTTGTGGATCTGTGTAATCTGAGGGAAATATATGTCTCTAATAATGGTCATACATTTGGCAGGAGGTTAGGAAGTGCAGCTCAGTTTCCACCTCATTTTGTGGACAGTGTGCACATAGCCTGTCTTCTCTTGAGAGCCAGGTCTGCCTACACCGGCACCAGATCATCAGCAAACAGTAGACATTAGACTTCAGATCCTAGTAGGGTAAGCCCGGGTGCTGCAGGCTGTTCTAGTGCCCTCGCCAGTTCGTTGATATATATGTTGAAGAGGGTGGGGCTTAAGCTGCATCCCTGTCTCACCCCACCGCCCTGTGGGAAGAAATGTATCTGTTTTTTGCCTATTTTAACCACACACTTGTTGTTTGTGTACATGGATTTTATAATGTTGTATGTTTTTCCCCGAATACCACTTTCCATCAATTTGTATAGCAGACCCTCATGCCAAATTGAGTCAAAGGTTTTTTTTAAATCAACAAAGCATGAGAAGACTTTGCCTTTGTTTTTGGTTTGTTTGTTTGTCAATTAGGGTGTGCAGGGTGAGTACGTGGTAAAAAGTCAATTTGATATTTGCTCAGTACATTGTTTTCCCTGAGGAAATGTATGAGTCTGATGTTAATGATAATGCAGAGGATTTTCCCAGGGTTGCTGTTGACACATATCCCACAGTAGTTATTGGGGTCAAATTTGTCTCCACTTTTGTGGATTGGGGTGATCAGTTCTTGGTTCCAAATAATGGGGATGCCAGAGCTAAGATGATGTTAAAGAGTTTTAGTATAGCCAATTGAAATGTGTTGTCTGTATATTTTATCATTTCATTAAGAATACCATCAACACTACAGGCCTTTTTGGGTTGGAGAGTTTTTATTTTGCCCTGTAGTTCATTGAATGTAATTGGAGAATTCAGTGGGTTCTGGTAGTCTTTAATAGTTGATTCTAAGATTTGTATTTGATCATGTATATGTTTTTGCTGTTTGTTCTTTGTTCTTTGTTATAGAGCCCAAAAGATTGGAGAAGTGGTTTACTCATACATCTCCATTTTGGATAGATAATTATCTGTGTTGTTTGTTTAGTGTTTTCCAATTTTCCCAGAAGTGGTTAGAGTCTATGGATTCTTCAATTACATTGAGCTGGATTCTGACATGCTGTTCCTAATTTTCCGTAGTGTATTTCTGTATTGTTTTAGTGATTCACCATAGTGAAGGCGTAGACTCTGGTTTTCTGGGTCTCTATGATTTTGGTTGGACAGGTTTCTCAACTTCTTTCTTGGGTTTTTGCATTCTTCATCAAAACATTTGTCATTGTTCTTAATTTTCTTCGGTTTTTCTTCGTTTTCTTTTTAGATTTGATAGGGAAGCTGAGAGGTCAAATATACTGTTTAGGTTTTCTACTGCCAGGTTTACACCTTCACTATTACAGTGAAACATTTTGTCCAGAAGGGATTAAATTTGTTGCTGCCCAATTGTTTTTTGGTAGATTTCCACACTACTCTCCTTCCATCTATAGCATTTCTTAATACTATACAGGTCCCTTGGCTTTGATGACTCATGATTGAGCATAGCTCTGTTCAAGTAGAGTGTGATTTTGCTGTGATTTGATAGGGGTGTCAGTGGACTGACTGTGAACGCTCTGAGAGACTCTGGGTTGAGGTCAGTGATAAAGTAGTCTACAGTACTACTGCCAAGAGATAAGCTATATGTGTACCTACCATAGGAGTCCCCTCGAAGCCTACCATTGACTATGTACATATCCAGCGTCCGACAGAGCTGCAGGAGTTGTGACCCGTTTTTGTTGGTTAAGTTGTCATAGTTGTGCCAAGGGGGGCATATGGGGGAGAGAATGCTGTCCCCTCAAGGTAGGTGTTTGTCCCCCTGTGTGCTGAGGGTGTCAGGTTGTTGTCCAGTTCTGGCATTTAGGTCGCCACAGACTAGTACACGTCCCTGGGCCTGGAAATTGTTGATCTCCCCCTCTAAGATGGAGAAGCTGTCATCGTTAAAGTATGGGGATTCTATTGGGGGTATATAGGTAGCACACATGAGGACATTTTTCTCTGTTGAGATAATTTCCTTATTCATTTCTTGCCAGATTTTCCTGTTTTGACTAATTTGATAGAGTGGGTTAGGTCTGCTCTATATCAAATTACCATACCCCCTGAGTCTCTTCCCTGTTTCACACCTGGTAGTTTAGTGGATGGGACTACCAGCTCTCTGTAGCTTAGAGGGCAACTAGTGCGGCAGTCTCCTTTATACCATGTTTCTTGTAGGATGACAATGTCTGTATTTCCAATTTCTTTGGTGAAGTCTGGGTTCCTGCTCTTTAAGCCAAAGGCAAATGACCTCAGACCTTGTATATTCCAGGATGAGATAGTAAAAACGTTGTGTTTCCATATTGTCTAGTGTTGTTTTTGTGTGGTTTAGGTCTGGACTATCACAGTAGGTGTGAGCAGAGCATGTTGAGTATCTGATACATACTGTACCTCTTAGGTCGCATGATGGGGCTTGGGCGGTTTAATAGTGGGGGTTGGGCCTGTTCCTCTACTCACGTTCTGGGCATATGTCCTGCTATCATGTTTAGGTCCTTGCCGCAGAAGGGGCATAGGTCCAATATGGGGGGGCCTATATAGAGTGTGGCCAGGGTTTGCTTGGGGTGGTTTTAGCTGGTTGGGGTGTGGCTGGTGCTGTTGTGGTCTGGGTGTAGGTCCTCTTGGCATGGGATCTCTCAGTGCAGGTCCTTCAGGGGGGGGGGGGGGGGGGGTCTTGCAAATCTGTGAGGGTGTCTCACTGGTCTCGGCGGGGTGTCCTTTGCTCTGTTGCTCCTGTGTGAGGTGTTGGGGCTACGGTTGAGGGTGACATCCTTCAGCGTCCTGGCAAAAGTTGGGATGGCTGCCTTGTAGAGGTGGACCTGGTCGCAAAGGCTGTTCAAGTCCAGGCTGAAGTAGTGGGCCTGGTAGACATTAGGTCCCTCAGCAAGGAAGAAGCCACTGCTCCAAAACTGCCATAACAAAAGATTGTACTTTTTGGAGAAATATCCTCTGTTCTGATGAAACAAAAATAGAACTGTTTGGCCATAATGCCCATCATTATGTTTGGAGGAAAAAGGGAGAGGCTTGCAAGTCAGAGAACACCATTCCAACCGTGAAGCACGGGGGTGGCAGCATCATGTTGTGGGGGTGCTTTGCTGTAGGAGGGACTGGTGCACTTCATAAAATAGATGGCTTCATGAGGAAGTAGAATTATGTGGATATACTGAAGCAACATCTTAAGACATCAGTCAGGAAGTTAAAGCTTTCTCACAAATGGGTCTTCCAAATGGACAATGACCCCAAGCATACTTCCAAAGTTGTGGCAAAATGGCTTAAGGATAACAAAGTCAAGGTATTGGAGTGGCCATCACAAAGCCCTGACCTCAATCCTATAGAAAATTTGTGGGCAGAACTGAAAAAGCGTGTGCGAGCAAGGCCTACAAACCTGACTCAGTTACAACAGCTCTGTTAAGAGGAATGGGCCAGAATTCACCCAACTTATTGTGGGAAACTTGTGGAAGGCTACCCGAAACGCTTGACCCAAGTTAAACAATTTAAAGGCAAATGCTACCAAATACAAATTGAGTGTATGTAAACTTCTGACCCACTGGGAATGTGATGAAAGAAGTAAAAGCTGAAATAAATCATTCTCTCTAGTATTATGCTGACATTTCACATTCTTAAAATAAAGTGCTGATCCTAACTGACCTAAAACGGGATTTTTACTAGGATTAAACGTCAGGAATTGTGAAAAACTGAGTTTAAATGTATTTGGCTAAGGTGTATGTAAACTTCCGACTTCGACTGTATAAATATAAATATATATATATATACACACAGTGCATTCGGAAAGTATTCAGACCCCTTGAATTTTTCCACATTGGTTACTGTGCGTTACAGCCTTATTCTAAAATGGATGAAATAGTTTTTTTCCCTGATCAGTCTACACACAATAACCCATAATGACAAAGCAAAATTAGGTTTTTAGAGATGTTTGCAAATGTATAAAAAAAAAAAAAAAAAAACTGAAATATCACATTTACATTCTTCTCTGCAGAGCCTCTCAAGCTCTGTCAAATTGGATGGGGAGCATTGCTGCACAGCTATTTTCAGGTCTCTCCAGAGATGTTCGATCGGGTTCAAGTCCGGGCTCTGGCTGGGCCACTCAAGCACATTCAGAGACTTGTCCCGAAGCCACTCCTGCATTGTCTTGGCTGTGTGCTTAGGGTCATTGACCTATTGGAAGGTGAACCGTCTGAGTCTGAGGTCCTGAGCACTCTGGAGCAGGTTTTCATCAATGCTTCCGTCTGGCCGCTCTACCATAAAGACCTGATTGCTGGAGTGCTGCAGAGATGGTTGTCCTTCTGGAAGGTTCTCCCATCTCCACAGAGGAACTCTGTCATAGTGACCATTGGGTTTTTGGTCACCTCCCTGACCAAGGCCCTTCTCCCCCGACTGCTCAGTTTGGCTGGGTGGATATCTCTAGGAAGAGTCTTGGTGGTTCCAAACTTCTTCCATTTAAGAATGATGGCAGCCACTGTGTTCTTGGGGATCTTCAATGCTGCAGACATTTTTTGCTATCCTTCCCCAGATCTGATCCTCGACACAATCCTGTCTCAGGGCTCTGCGGACAATTCCTTCAACCTTATGGCTTGGTTTTTGCTCTGACATGCACTGTCAACTCTGAGACCTTATATAGACAGGTATGGGCCTTTCCAAATCATGTCCAGTTGATTGAATATACCACATGTGGATTCCAATCAAGTTTTAGAAACATCTCAAGTTTGATCAATGGAAACAGGATGCACCTGAGCTCAATTTTGTGTCTCATAGCAAAGGGTCTGAATACCTATATTAATAAGGTATTTCTCTTTTTTATTTTTAATACATTTGCTAAAACCTGTTTTTGCTTTGTCTTTATGGGGTATTGCGTGTAGATTGCTGAGGAATTTTTAAAATTCCTTTTTAGATTAAGGTTGGAACGTAAAAAAAAACATGATCTGCCAAACCGCAGTTCATAACACCCGCCCACTTAACCCAGAACACAGCCGCACCAATGTGTCGGAGGAAACACTGTTCAACTGACGACCGAGGGCAGCCTTTAGGCGCCCAGCCCGCAACAAGGAGTCGCTAGAGTGCGATGAGCCAATTAAAGCCCCCCCTGGCCAAACCCTCCCCCAACCCGGATGACGCTGGGCTAATTTTGCGCCGTTTTATGGAACTCCCAATCACGGCCACTACAAACCCGGGTCTTTAGTGACGCCTCTAGCACTACAATACAGTGCCTTGGACCGCTGAGCCACTTGGCAGGCCCTAGGAAGGTGTTTTTAATGTTTTGTACACTCGGTGTGTATAGATATCTTTGTTCGAAAAAATATAATATTTCCTTTGACGGAGTGATACTGAATATAAAAAAACTTACCCCACTCAATTTACCCCACTCTCCCCAACCTGACCACACTGGTGAAATGAATGCTGTTTGTGTTTTATCACTTGGGGGTCTTTGTTTTTGATCTGAAGTCTGTGCAGCACGTTTGTTGTCCTCAGAGAAAACCAGTTATCTGAGGCTCCCAAGAAAATCATAATAATCATAAACAAAAGAGGCACTGCTTCCTTGTGGTTGTGTGGCACACATCTGGACTTCCCTCAGATTAAACATTCCATATGTGAACTGAGCTGGAAACGATTTGTTCACCGGCAGTGCCGTCACTCCTGCCAAAAGGAAGAGGGGGTTGAGAACGGACCACTGCAGTGAAAAGATTCTAGGTATGGAGTTAATTTGGCCAACGGTCTTGGTTGCAGTAGGATGCTATTTGGCAGAGTTTAAACATGTAATCTCCCATTTGATTTTCATTCATTGGGCAGGATGGGAGGGTGCCAGTCCCCTTCTCCCGGGAGTAAGACATCCCACCCATATCAAGGTCAAGCTGGCTCTTTATAAACATTGATTAAATGTGCTGGAAATTGCCCTCTGGCTTAGTTTACACATGAAAGACAAGAGTACCGTGTTAAGAAAGAAAAAGAAAGATAGAAAGAAAGAAAGCACAAGACATCAATTTACAGTGCCTTCAGAAAGTACTCAAAGAAAGTACTTTGTTGTGTTACAGACGGAATTTGAAATAGATTCAATTGCAATGTTTTATCACCCATCTACACACAATACCCCATAATGTGAAAGTGGAATTATGTTTTTCATTTTTTTAAACAAATGAATACAAAAGGAAAAGCTGTAATGTCTTGAGTTAATAAGTATTCAAACCCTTTGTTTTGGCAAGCCTAAATAAATTCAGGAGTAAAAATGTGGATGGGTGGATGGGTAAACATTTAAAAAGCAGACATTGAATATCCCTTTGAGCATGGTGAATTTATTAATTACACTTTGGATGGTGTATCAATAGACCCAATCACTGCAAAGACACAGGCAACCTTCCTAACTCAGTTGCCGAGGAGGAAGGAAACTGCTCAGTGATTTCACTATGAGGCCAATGGTGACTTTAAAACAGTTAGAGTTTAATGGCTGTGATAGGTGAAAAATGAGGATGGATCAACATCACTGAAATTACTCCACAATACTAATCTAACTGAGATAGTGAAAATGAACAAAGCCTGTACAGAATGAAAATATTCCATAACATGCATCCTGTTTGTAACAAGGCACTAAAGTAATACTGCAAAACGTGTGGCAAAGCAATTCACTTTTTTGTCCTGAATACAAAGTGTTAGGTTTGGAGCAAATCCTATACACATTATTGAGTACCACTCTCCACATTTTAAAGCATAGTTGTGTTTGCATCATGTTATGGGTATGCTTGTAATAGTTAAGGACTGTGGAGTTTTTCAGGACAAAAATTAAATGGAATGGAGCTCACAAGCAAAATCCTAGAGGAAAACCTGGTTCAGTCTGCTTTCCACCAGACACTGGGAGTTAAACTCACCTTTCAGCAGGACAATAACATAAAACACATGGCCAAATATACACTGAAGTTGCTTACCAAGAAGAAAGTGAATTTTCCGGAGTAGTCGAGTTACAGCTTTGACTTAAATCTACTTGATAATCTATGGCAAGATCTGAAAATAGTTGTTGAGCAATGATCAACAACCAATTTGACAGAGCCTGAAGAATTTTGAAAATAGTAATGGTTAAATGTTGCACAATCCTGGTATGGAAAGCTCTTAAACGTATTTTATTTTCAATACATTTGCAAAGATTTCTAAAAACATGTTTTCACTTTGTCATTATGGTTTATTGTGTGTAGATGGGGGAGAAAAATGTATACTTAATCCATTTTGAATTCAGGCTGTGACAACAAAATGTGAAATAAGTCAAGGGGCATGACTACTTTGCCAACACTGTAACAGCTGAATAATTGCTTTTCAGGATATTCTCTTGATTCGTATTTGTTTTATCATCAGACTGCATCCAAACTGAAGCGAAACGATTAAGAGATATCATTGTGCAACTGTGTCTGGTCTTGTCATTCAAAGAGCAGTCTTGTTTTACAACTGTTAGCAGCAGTCTATAACAAACAAACTGCTCACATGGACTTGGCTTATTCGACAAAATGTTGACCAAACCAATCTACAAAAAGCTTGAATGGATTTACTCTCTAGGAGTTCTGGTGGGCCTTCGCGCTTCAGCAAACAAAGTAAAGGAGGGGTGCTCAACAACAATGACAAACATCATGAGAATGGCTTGCCAAGAAAAACTTCCAAAAGGACTAATTCAAGGTAAAAAAGCAGTTGGAGCACTCAACAAAAATGGATTATTAATAATAAAAAAAATAGGGGAGGGGGTGTGGTTCAAAAATGAACCCCAAACGGTTATTGAAAAGGTTATTTGAGGACCCATTAAAAGAGGTTCTTTGAAGAACTTATAGGTGTTCCCCCAAAGTTTCAATTTGAAAAACCCTAAAGGACAATCCAGGAACCTTTTAGAGCATAGTTAGCATAAGCTGCTAAAACATTTCATGAAATAACAAAAAAAGTGTAAACTGTAACCATTAATTTCCCTTTATAGTTTATTCGCCTAAGCATGACCTTCATCCACAATTTTTGTGTCAGTAATTAGACATTGTTCTTAGGGGGGGGCTAGTTACTCCCTAGTACCCTACAGGATGCGGACAGGTGACTGACTTCTCAGCGTCAGTCTTCCTCAGAGTGACCTGTCCATTGTACTTAGCTCCTATTTATAGTCTAGTGGCTCATTGAGACACAACAACATAAACAAATTATAATGATAATATGTAATTGGCAAATTATAGCAAAAATATATATAAATATTGTGTCTCGTTAATCAATAGGACATGGCAAAATATACATAGGTGATAAAGTATTTGGGTTTTTGTGAATCCTGAGACACTGAGACCGAAAAATCCTGGCAACAACAGTATAGAGACGAGGACAGCGAAAAATCATCGTTTAGTCCCTTTGGCTCCACAGTGTCTGAGTTGTACTGCCAGGATGCCTCTCTATGTTTTAGTTTACATACGATATCACCTCTTGGTGAAATGTGGACAGTGTTCCATGGCTACAAAGTGCAGGGAGGGAGGTGAGCCATGGTTGGCTTGGATGCAGTGGAGCGCAATAACATAGTCCATGTTTTATTTCGAATAGCAGTCTTATGTTCTGCAATGCGAAGTTTCAATGCGAAGTTTAGTTTGACCAATATAAGCAGCCCCGCAAATGCATTTGAGCATGGATATGACAATTATGACATAATTAACCTATTTACCTGTTATAGGGTGGTAAAACACTGTAGTACTTGTCGTACTTTCACAATGTACACAGTGTCCACACTTGTAATTGCCATTGGGCGGGCCTGGGAGCCAAGTGTCACGCTTCTTGGGTAGCTTGTGTGCTGTGCGTAACGGAATCGGCTACAGTATATTGCGCACGGAGAAAACAAATGCGAGGGTGCAATGTTGTGAACTCTCGTAGATTTGTATCACTTTTGAGAATCTTCTAGTGTTTCAATACAATGGATTTGACGCGACCGGCACATGGGCTGTACTCTGTGGAAAAACACAAACATGGGGGCGTTTTGTCCTGGTTTGACGTGCAGTCTCTGTAGCACGGGTAGAGGCCGGTTCAACGACACCCTTATCATATCGGCGTTGTAGAAACTTGGTGCTGCATATCATTAGCTTTGCACTCTAAATCTATGTCCTACAGTTACTTCGGAGTCTTAGGAATTGACCCATCGGTATGTTCCCTTAAAGGTGTAGGGTAATAGGGGGTAACTATCCTCCTCTAAGAACCGTGTTTAATTGTTGACACAAAAAAAGCAATGTTTGGAAAACAATTGGTATGTGGATGAAGGTCATGCTTAGGCCAATAAACTATAAAGGGAAATAATGGCTACAGTTTAGACTTTTTTAGAAATTTCCTGAAATGTTGTTTTTAGAAAAGTATATATTTGTTTAAAGTACAAGAAAGGGCATTTTTCTTACTCTCTCTCTTCTCGTTGATGTTTCTGTCAAGCCTTTTCCTCCAGCAACCTTTTGTAAGGTGAGGCTGTCAGTACAGCTGCAGACTCTGTCGTCCTCTTCCTCTGCCTCTTCCTCTGCCTCTCCTCCTGGATCCTCGGTCTCGGGGACAACCCCAAAGAACTGCTGCAGCTGTTTGGTTGTTGTTTTAGCAAAAACAAACAAACAAGAACACATGAGTATTGGTACAATAAACACTTCTAATCATTATATGCAAATACATATTCCCTTTTTTTCTTACCAACATTTGGAGCAAGGGTATGATGTGGCGGAGGTAGATATTGTGGAGTTAGAGCTGTTGGCGGTGGAGGTAGAGCTAGTGATATGGTGGTAGAGGTGGCGACGGTAGAGCTGGTGGCCGTATCGGTAGAGGTGGCAGCGGTAGAGCTGGTGGCAGTATCGATAGAGGTGGCGGCGGTAGAGCTGCTGGCAGTATCGATAGAGGTGGCGGTGGTAGAGCTGGTGGCCGTATCGGTAGAGGTGGCAGCGGTAGAGCTGGTGGCAGTATCGATAGAGGTGGCGGCGGTAGAGCTGGTGGCCGTACCGGTGGAGGTGGCAGCGGCGGTGGTAGAGCTAGTGATATGGTGGTAGAGGTGGCGACGGTAGAGCTGGTGGCCGTATCGGTAGAGATGGCAGCGGTAGAGCTGGTGGCAGTATCGATAGAGGTGGCGGCGGTAGAGCTGGTGGCCGTACCGGTGGAGGTGGCAGCGGCGGTGGTAGAGCACTGTGGATTTAGATTACTTTTTCTTGCCGGCAATGGGCTCAGGCCACTCTATAACCTGAGTGGCCACGAAGTCCGCCTGTGTGAATATATCCTTCTCCAAAGGCCACAGCCCACTGGCCAGGAAGCCCTCCACCCCTCTTTCCACACTGGTCACCTTGTTATAGGTCTTTGTGATGAGGCCAGCCATTTGGTACAGTGAGGGAAAAAAGTATTTGATCGCCTGCTGATTTTGTACGTTTGCCCACTGACAAAGAAATGATCAGTCTATAATTTTAATGGTAGGTTTATTTGAACAGTGAGAGACAGAATTACAACAAAAAAATCCAGAAAAACACATGTCAAAAATGTTATAAATTGATTTGCATTTTAATGAGGGAAAAAAGTATTTGACCCCTCTGCAAAACATGACTTAGTACTTGGTGGCAAAACCCTTGTTGGCAATCACAGAGGTCAGACGTTTCTTGTAGTTGGCCACCAGGTTTGCACACATCTCAGGAGAGATTTTGTCCCACTCCTCTTTGCAGATCGTCTTCAAGTCATTAAGGTTTCGAGGCTGACATTTGGCAACTCGAACCTTCAGCTCCCTCCACAGATTTTCTATGGAATTAAGGTCTGGAGACTGGCTAGGCCACTCCAGGACCTTAATGTGCTTCTTCTTGAGCCACTCCTTTGTTGCCTTGGCTGTGTGTTTTGGGTCATTGTCATGCTGGAATACCCATCCACGACCCATTTACAATGCCCTGGCTGAACGGGGCCATGTACCAAGATTTGACGGTACATGGCCCCGTCCATCGTCCATTTGATGCGGTGAAGTTGTCCTGTCCCATTAGCAAAAGAACACCCCCAAAGCATAATGTTTCCACCTCCATGTTTGACGGTGGGGATGATGTTCTTGGGGTCATAGGCAGCATTCCTCCTCCTCCAAACACGGCGAGTTGAGTTGATGCCAAAGAGCTCCATTTTGGTCTCATCTGACCACAACACTTTCCCCTAGTTGTCCTCTGAATCATTCAGATGTTCATTGGCAAACTTCAGACGGGCATGTATATGTGCTTTCTTGAGCGGGGGGACCTTGCGGGCGCTGCAAGATTTCAGTCCTTCACGGCGTAGTGTTACCAATTGTTTTCTTGGTGACTATGGTCCCAGCTGCCTTGAGATCATTGACAAGATCCTCCCGTGTAGTTCTGGGCTGATTCCTCACCGTTCTTATGATCATTGCAACTCCACGAGGTGAGATCTTGCATGGAGCCCTAGGCCGAGGGAGATTGACAGTTCTTTTGTGTTTCTTCCATTTGCAAATAATCGCACCAACTGTTGTCACCTTCTCACCAAGCTGCTTGGCGATGGTCTTGTAGCCCATTCCAGCCTTTTGTAGGTCTAGAATCTTGTCCCTGACATCCTTGGAGAGCTCTTTGGTCTTGGCCATGGTGAAGAGTTCAGAATCTGATTGATTGATTGCTTCTGTGGACAGGTGTCTTTTATACAGGTAACAAACTGAGATTAGGAGTAAATTAAGAGTGTGCTCCTAATCTCAGCTCATTACCTGTATAAAAGACACCTGGGAGCCAGAAATCTTTCTGATTGAGAGGGGTTCAAATACTTATTTCCCTCATTAAAATGCAAATCAATGTATAACATTTTTGACATATGTTTCTCTGGATTTTTGTTGTTGTTGTTATTCTGTTTCTCACTGTTCAAATAAACCTACCATTAAAAGTATAGACTGATAATTTCTTTGTCAGTGAGCAAATGTACAAAATCAGCAGGGGATCAAATACTTTTTTTCCCTCACTGTATATACCTATCTTTTCCACCGGAAAGCGTCATCATCCATTGATCTGCTACCCTGTTTAAAAGGCCTTCAGACAGTTGAAGACGGTACGTTCTAACAGCTGCATCTTGTGGATGCACTGGCGTGACTTAGTGATGAGAATCACTCCCTGGCCTCTTGCTGTCCGAACAGCCTCTAGGCTCTTATGGGAGTGGTGCCCATCGAGGATGAGGATATGGGGTTCCTCAGGGGTCCAACCAACACTGTGGGCCAAGTGGTGGTGCCAGTCAACAAAGAAAGTACTGTCGACCCAGCCTGAGTCACTCACCCTTCCAACGGACCCTAGAGGTGCTTCAACCAGCAGCTGTTCGTTCATCCTCTGCGGTACGTACTGTCCCACTGCACTGATAGCACAAATTACTGTGACTGTGAAGCGCCTCTCTGGGCTGGTCATCCATGCAAACTGTTTTGCTCCCTTGGTGGCCACCACAGGCAACAGTTTCTGGACATATTATATTCCCGTCTCATCCATGTTCCAACTCTTTGTTGACCCGACGTCCCTGACGCTGTTTAAAACATCCTTGTAGGCCATAAAAAAAACGGGTCAACCTTAATCTTATTAAAGTCCACCTCGCAAGACTGGTTGCTTGCAGTACTCAAACTGACAGTTGAGGGTTGGACATCATTAAGCCACTGAACCAATCCACCCCTGCATACCGCTTTCCTTTGTTGAACCTGTGCTTGATTCCCATCCTCTCTGCCACATCGAAGGCGAGTCTTCTCACGTCTCATGATGTTAGGCCAAACAGGGCAAAAAGTATTATTATTAACTTGCAGGGGGGAGAGGTGCCATTTGAAAAGTGCTCTCTTAAAAACGTAGCTAGATAGCTAGCTATATGACATAAAATGCTGTGTAAAATAGCTAAAAGGCTATAAAATAAGATTAACTGTAAAGCTTTCAGTCACTAGTGGAAACATTTACAACTGCAACTAAGTATGATATCTTTTTAATGTACTTACCTCAGACGATCTTGTAGTAAGGTTGCTAGATAGCACTGTCAAGCCCTGATCTGTTTCACCCGTCCTTGTGATTGTCTCCACCCCCTCCAGGGTGTCACTGATTTTCCCTAGTGTATTTATCCCTTTGTTTCCTGTCTCTCTGTGCCAGTTCATCTTGTATGTTCTTCAAGTCAACCAGCGTATTTCACATTCTCCTGCTTTTTGCTATTCTCCGTTTTCTAGTCCTTCCAGTTTTGACCCTTGCCTGTTTCTGGACTCTGTACCCACCTGCCTGACCATTCTGCCTGCCTTGACCACGAGCCTGTCTGCCACTCTGCACCTCCTGGACTCTGATCTGGTTTTGACCTTTTTGCCTGTCCACGACCATTCTCTTGCCTACTCCTTTTGGATTGATAAACATGGTAAGACTCCAACCATCTGCCTCCTGTGTCTGCATCTGGGTCTCGCCTTGTGTCCTGATAAGCATGTCTAGCAGTTAATGCTAACTAGTATTTACTGCTAGTGAGGTTGCTAGCTAGCAAGTTAGCATGAACTAGCACTAACTAAATGTCTAAATGACAGGTGGAAACACATTCATAACTATAAAGGGGTAACTAGCTCCCAGGAGACAGGAATAATGTGTCCCTGAACAAAGGGGGGGGGGGGGGGGGTGAAAATCAAAAGTAACAGTCAGTACCTGGTGTGGCCACCAGCTGCATTAGGTACTGCAGTGCATTTCCTCCTCATGGACTGCACCAGATTTGCCCGTTCTTGCTGTGAGATGTTACCGCACTCTTCCACCAAGGCACCTGCTAGTTCCCAGACATTTTTGGGGGGAATGGCCCTAGCCCTCACCCTCCGATCCAACAGGTCCCAGACGTGCTCAATGGGATTGAGATCAGGGCTCTTTGCTGGCCATGGCAGAACACTGACATTCCTGTCTTGCAGGAAATCACGCACAGAACGAGCAGTATAGCTGGTGGCATTGTCATCATGTCAGGATAAGCCTGCTAGAAGGGTACCACATTAGGGAGGAGGATATTTTCCCTGTAATGCACAGCATTGAAATTGTCTTCAATGACAACAAGCTCAGTCCGATGATGCTGTGACACACCGCCCCAGACCATGACGGACCCTGCACCTCCAAATAGATCCCGCTCCAGAGTACAGGCCTCGGTGTAACGCTCATTCCTTCGACGATAAACGCGAATCCGACCATCACCCCTGGTGAGACAAAACTGTGACTCGTCAGTAAAGAGCACTTTTTGCCAGTCCTGTCTGGTCCAGCGATGGTGGGTTTGTGCCCATAGGCGAGGTTGTAGCCAGTGATGTCTGGTGAGGACCTGCCTTACAACAGGCCTACAAACCCTTAGTCCAGCCTCTCTCAGCCTATTGTGGACAGCGTGATGTTCAGTGATGTTCGGATGTACTGATCCTGTGCAGGTGTTGTTACACGTGGTCTGCCACTGCGAGGACGATCAGCTGTTCGCCATGTCTCCTTGTAGTGCTGTCTTAGGCGTCTCACAGTATGGACATTGCAATTTATTGCCCTGGCCACATATGCAGTCCTCATGCCTCCTTGCAGCATCCCTATGGCACGCAGATGAGCAGGGACCCTGGGCATCTTTCTTTTGGTGTTTTTCAGAGTCAGTAGAAAGGCCTCTTTAGTGTCCTAGGTTTTCATAACTGTGACCTTACTTACCTATCGTCTGTAAGATGTTAGTGTCTTAACGTTCCACATGTGCATGTTCATTAATTGTCTATGGTTAATTGAACAAGCATGGGAAACAGTGTTTAAATCCTTTACAATGAACATCTGTGAAGTTATTTGTATTTTTACGAATTATCTTTGAAAGACAGGGTCCTGAAAAAGTTACGTTTCTTTTTTTGCTGAGTTTGTATACACTACCATTCAAAAGTTTGGGGTCACTTGGACATTCTTGTTTTTTAAAGAAAAGCAAATTTTTTGTGAATTAAAATAACATAACATTTATCAGAAATACATTGTTCATGTTGTAAATGACTTTTGTAGCTGTAAACGGCTGATTTTTTATGGAATATCCACATAGGCTTACAGAGGCCCATTATCAGCAACCATCACTCCTGTGTTCCAATGGCACGTTGTGTGAGCTAATCCAAGTTTATCATTTTAAAAGGCTAATTGATCATAAGAAAAACCTTTTGCAATTATGTTAACACAGCTGAAAACTGTTGTTCTGATTAAAGAAGCAATAAAACTGGCCTTCTTTAGACAAGTTGAGTATCTGGAGCATCAGCATCTTTAGGTTCGATTACAGGCTCAAAATGTCCAGAAACTAAGCACTTTCTTCTGAAACTCGTCAGTCTATTCTTGTTCTGAGGAATGAAGGCTATTCCATGCGAGAAATTGCCAAGAAACTGAAGATCTCGTACAACGCTGTGTACTACTCCCTTCACAGAACAGCACAAACTGTCTCTAACCAGAATAGAAAGAGGAGTGGGCAAGAGGACAAGTACATTAGAGTGTCTAGTCTGAGAAACAGACACCTCACAAGTCCTCAACTGGCAGCTTCATTAAATAGTACCCGCAAAACACCAGTCTCAACGTCAACAGTGAAGAGGCAACTCTGGGATGCTGGCCTTCTAGGCAGAGTTCCTCTGTACAGTGTCTGTGTTCTTTTGCCCATCTTAATTTTAATATTTTATTGCCCAGTCTGAGATATGGCATTTTCTTTGCAACTCTGCCTGGAAGGCCAGCATCCCGGGGTCACCTCTTCACTGTTGACGTTGAGACTCACTATCATATTTTTCCCTGCTTAATACCACAATAGACCCTCCGCCTCCTGTACAATGGATTAAAGTGAGCAATAAGAAATGAACTTGATTTTTTTGATGACTGCTCCAACTCCTTTTTACCTCGTAGTAGTACTTTTGGAGGTTTTTCTTGGTCATTCATTTTTGAGATTTGTTCTCTATATCTGTCTTTTTATTTTCGTCTCTTCGTCATGATATTTGGAGCGGCTGTTCTATACTCTGAATAATACCTACGCGTTATCTCTGATCATATCTTACAATGCTAATAGGACCCATGGACCTACTTCACTGAGAGTTGAATATGTTTGATAAAGTGTAAAAAAAAGGATGCCTCAGGTCCCCTCACAGAAGAGTGTGTGCTATTGATTTCATCTGTTTTATTACAACCAGAGAATATTATCATGTTAGAGGAGGAGGAGCAGGAGGCATGAAAAGATGCCTGAGCGGAGTTCCCACATCCGTTTGTCAGGGGAAACGGAAGTTAGGATGAGAATACTTTATCCCTGAAAACCAGTTGTTAGCCGTTTCTGCCGACCCCACATAGTCTACAGAGGAGCTGATGTCAGTATCAGCAGCCCTAAAAGGAGCCTCACTGGAAAATACGTCACCTGCTGCTGAGATCCTGTTATACTATACAATAACATGAACATTAGCGGTGTGTTTTTTTTTTACAAGTCGGTCACAATTATAGCTGAACTTTGCACTACAACAGAATGTGGAAGAGCCGTGTCCAATTGAACTGACTAGAGTTAAAATTTAACTGAGCCACCTAACTCAGGTGACATGACTCAATGGAACTTGTCTTACTCCCATTGTAACCTAATGAGGAGCTCTTCAATGGATACATGTCTGAGAGTCAACTACTTGAGAACTACCGGTTTGACAGATGTACAGTATATTTGACATAATCAAAATCAAATCAAATGTATTTATATAGCCCTTCGTACATCAGCTGATATCAGCCTAAAACCCCAAACAGCAAGCAATGCAGGTGTAGATGAGGTGTAGATGAGTTTCTTCGGGAAGACCTAGAGGCAAAGACAGGAGGAACCACGCATTGCTACCAGTGCTTCAGGTTTTGATGGCCTGGCATTCCTTCGCAATTGGAAGTTTCCAATGAGTGCTGTGTGAAGTTTTTAATGTGCACAAGTCCTCTGTGTGTAGGGTTGAATTAATTACAATTTCCTACACAGGCTGAACAAAACATACTTGCCATTGAGTAGGGTTACCAAGAGTTTGTGGAGCGATGCACAGTGCTGTTCTGTGTTCTCCATCCAAACTCAGCCGGGTAGTCTGGGAGAACTAAAGTATGGATACGTTCCTCTCCAACAGGAAGTCTAAAGCAAAAACACAGATCAAAATGAAGCCCTGCTTCCTTTAAAGAGTCAAAAGGCAACATGGTCTGCTAGAAATCCAAGCTCAGCTTGTCTATGGGAGAGACTTGAGCACAGACTACCAACCTGGTCTTTTCATATTATTCTGTAATAAATCAGAAAAACTCCTTTTAGTATGATATATTACGTTTTATATTGTATGTATTAATTTGTGACTGTCCATCACCCATTTTGTATGATATGTTACGAATTACAATTCGTATTATATGTATTTAAATTTACAAAATGTACAATATGTTACAAATTTGCAATGTACAATATGTCACGAATTTGCAAACGTACGATATGTTACGAATTCTAGCTAGGTGGCTAATGGTAGCTAGCTCCCTAACGTTAGCTAAGGGTTAGGGTTAGTGGTTAGGGTTAATTTAAAAATTGAGGGTTACGTTTTGGAGTTAGGTTAAAGGGTTAAAGTTATGGGAATGGTTAGGGTTAGGTAAAGGGTTATCTAAAGGGTTAGGGTTAGGGGTAGCTAAAAAAAGTAGTAAGTAGTTGAAAAGTTGCTAATTTGATAAAATGCTAAAAGTCTGTGCTGGGATTCAAACTTGCAACCTTTGGGTTGCTAGACGTTCGTGTTATACGTCTACCCATCCACCTCAAACAACCACCCTACTTTCATTTTTGCCTTAAGTAACCATCTCTCTTAGGTAACCATACCAAACGTATGATATCATAGTAAATTAAGTGTCTCAGATTTACATACAGAATAATACGAAATGCTCTGAGACCAGGTTGAGACTGTAGTCATGTAGTACCTTGTCAGTGGCAACCTTTCATTCAATTGGGGGTGGGGGATGTTATTTTGGCATTAATATGTGTCACATATCAGTTTGCAAACAATGTAAAAAAAAAAATAATAATAATA
This sequence comes from Oncorhynchus mykiss, assembly GCF_013265735.2. Classification (NCBI taxonomy): domain Eukaryota; kingdom Metazoa; phylum Chordata; class Actinopteri; order Salmoniformes; family Salmonidae; genus Oncorhynchus; species Oncorhynchus mykiss. Next base: position 50,855,396 of record NC_048571.1, read on the forward strand.
ATTGAGCTGCATACAAACATGTTCTCTTTTTTGCTTTCTTGAGTAAGGCAGCTCCAAAATGCAGGTGTGTTTCAGCCTAGCTCAGTGCTTTCTGTGGTGGTGGGGCAGCCAGCGGAAAATACAGGGCAGGGGTTGGTAATGTTTTATAGTTGCGCCATGATTGGCTCAGGGTTCTGTCACTCATGGGGACACTACGTCACTTACAAAACGAACGGTAAAGCTAGAAAATTCAAGCCCTTTGGGTGCTGCAATTGAGTTGCATTAAGGTCAATGGCCACAGATACAATTATGTCAAATCATGTATCTACAGAAGCTTTGATTGGACTGATCATGTCAACATCATACTTTCAAAATCTTAGCTGGCAGTCATCATCATGAATCAAGTCGACAATTTAATCCTTGTCATATGAAGAGAAATTATGAAGAGAAATTATAGATAAAACGTATCGGTGCTCATGGGCCATTGGACACGAACAATACACAACAAGTTGGAAATCGCAAATTCAATAATGAGTGGTTTGGAAGGAATCAGTGGCTAACTGCAAGCATTGCAAAGTGATCAACAGCCTGCTATTCAGTGGAGTGGGTGTGTGGACCCAATTCTCGGTTTAAGGTTCTCTTTTCCAAGCTTAAAATTATAAACATTCAACATTGGAGGTGCTGTCAATCCAGCATGATTTCTGCCGCGCTCAAAACAACTGTTAACTCGGAACTGAGAGATCTAACGCAATGAGTTCAAGACAATTGGGATCTCGGGAAAAAACTAGCTCCGACTGGGCAAATACGTTTGAACGGTCATCCAACTCAGAATTGTAAATCGGGAACTCCGGCCTCTTTCTAGAGCTACGACCTGAAGATCACTGAAGTCATCATAATACGACCTTGTTTTTTCTGAGTTCCCAGTTGTCTTGAAAGCACCATAAATCAAGAGAATGCCAGACTTTAATGACAAAGTTTGTTGACAAAATTTGCCCACAAGAATGACCGCAGCGCCACCTTTCAGTTCAAGTGAGCACAGCACAACAAGTTGAGTCCAAAAATGTCTTGTATACTGCTGCATAAATGATGTAATATGCCAGGGAGATATGTATACTGTAGCTAAGAAAGTAATACAAAGTGTATGTTGTGTAGTAAGCTGTTAGTAGCCTATGTGCCTCACCCTAATAATTTAGGGTCTATTTCCCCCTCTTAATTTCATCTACTGTTCTGACTTGGTGGTGCACATTTAGCCTATAACCTGCTTTAGAGAAATGTAATCATCAAATATTGTAAGAGCTTTCATTGTCTGGTTATATGCCCCCTTTATTTATCCTATGCTTCTGACTTGGTGTATAGGGAGAACACTGTGAGAACGGCCCATGTTCTGAATTCTGTCAGTGTACATTTCAAAGGTGCTGAACAAATTGTTATGTTGACTACGTCCATCCTAGCTCACTTATTAATGTCTTATTTTAAATTACGGATTGCCTCTTATCTGCCTTATGCCATAGTTTTGTACATCTCAATTGTCAGTAGAAACCACATTTGTTTAAGCAAGTCAACCATATCAGCTATGTTTTTTTTAAAGACAGTAAATGAGGCTGAATGAACTGTTTCGCTGCCAGACAAGGCTCCGCTGATAGCCAGGTGTAGCTGTGGTAAGGTGTTGGGACTGCTGTTGGGACTCTGCTGTTGGGACAGCTTTATGTAGGCCCGAACAGTTTGTGGGCACAGTTTGTCCCCGTTATAGTGCAATTTATGTATTGTTTAGTGTTTTGTTGTTTGCATGCATCCCCCCAAAAAATATTTTGCCCCACCAAGATTGACATGCTAAAATCGCCACTGCACCTTGTAATATGGTAACCTACTGTTTAAACACAGCTAGCTAGACAAACTTCAGGTACAGTAGGTAATATTATGAAAGGATAGTGGGCCAAAAAACTGTGGATCTCCTTAGAGATAAGCAGATTGGACTGAGGGAATCATCAGGTTAAAAGCTACAGCCTAATAAAATGGAAATTATCTATTTATGTTTAAGGGGATATTCACATGTTGCTCATTTGGACTCCAGATTCTGGTGTTAAATGATTTTGTTTTGGTAGAGCTTTTATTATAATATGAAAGACTAAGAGCGTATATCCAATACAGTGGGCCCAAATCATTGTTCACAGTTTTATCAGAATAATTAGAGCTGGACCAAGCATACTGTATATGGAAATTCTGAAATTGAAACATCTCTTCCAGTCCACACCAGAGCTCCTGTGGTAGATTTGGCCTCGAGACACATAGTCAACATGTTTATGCTTCTGGCATTTAATTAAATATAATAATATGCTGTTTTCTTTAAACGTCCTCCCTCTTGATTTGAGCAACGGAAGAAATATTTGGGGAGAACTGTAGCATTAAAATGCAGTTAGACGTTTGGAATGCAATTTTTTATAAACTAGAATTTAACTGCGGGTTTTCAAATAATTCTCAATACGAACCCTAAGAATAACAAAATGGCAGGGTGTGTAATTTTGGAACAGAAACCAGTTAGCAGTCCTGTACTGCAGGGTTTTGAAGGACAAATAGTGGTTTCCAGTTCAAAGGGCAGCTGCAATAATCATGATTCCCTCCTAAAATACATAAAAAGTGGAGAAAAGTCTGCCTCCATGTAGAATACTTGAACAATCATCCATAGCCTTCCCTCGCTTTAAACAGGGCCCATCCATTCCCATTGTTGTCAGCTCCTGTGGATTCTCAGTTCAAGATTAAAAGCATGCAGATGTTGGCTGCTTTTTTTTCTTGGTCAAAACCAAGAAAATACTGTGAGTATGCTTTTTAAATAATTGGTTCAATAGTAAGTTGAAGCCTAAAGGTAAACTCGGTAACTTGTGAAAAATGTAAACCCCTATAAAGGGCTTCTAATGTGTGATTTAACTGCTTGTTTTCATTTGACCATGAACACAAATAAAATGTAAGGCCTAAAGTCAACAAAACCATGCATGTTTGGTCACCGACAAACAAGCAAGATTTCTGGCTCTCACAGGCCTGTAACTTCTTCTTTAAGAGGCTCCTCTGTCCTCCACTCATTACCTGTATTAATGGCACTTGTTTGAACTTGTTATCAGTATAAAATACACCTGTCCACAACCTCAAACAGTCACACTCCAAACTCCACTATGGCCAAGACCAAAGAGCTGTCAAAGGACACCAGAAACAAAATTGTAGACCTGCACCAGGCTGGGAAGACTGAATCTGCAATAGGTAAGCAGCTTGGTTTGAAGAAATCAACTGTGGGAGCAATTATTAGGAAATGGAAGACATACAAGACCACTGATAATCTCCCTCGATCTGGGGCTCCACGCAAGATCTCACCCCGTGGGGTCAAAATGATCACAAGAACGGTGAGCAAAAATCCCAGAACCACACGGGGGGACCTAGTGAATGACCTGCAGAGAGCTGGGACCAAAGTAACAAAGCCTACCATCAATACCAAACTACGCCGCCAGGGACTCAAATCCTGCAGTGCCAGACGTGTCCCCCTGCTTAAGCCAGTACATGTCCAGGCCCGTCTGAAGTTTGCTAGAGAGCATTTGGATGATCCAGAGGAAGATTGGGAGAATGTCATATTGTCAAATGAAAGCAAAATATAACTTTTTGGTAAAAACTCAACTCGGCGTGTTTGGAGGACAAAGAATGCTGAGTTACATCCAAAGAACACCATACCTACTGTGAAGCATGGGAGTGGAAACATCATGCTTTGGGGCTGTTTTTCTGCAAAGGGACCAGGACGACTGATCCGTGTAAAGGAAAGAATGAATGGGGCCATGTATCGTGGGATTTTGAGTGAAAACCTCCTTCCATCAGCAAGGGCATTGAAGATGAAACGTGGCTGAGTCTTTCAGCATGACAATGATCCCAAACACACCGCCCGGGCAACGAAGGAGTGGCTTCGTAAGAAGCATTTCAAGGTCCTGGAGTGGCCTAGCCAGTCTCCAGATATCAACCCCATAGAAAATCTTTGGAAGGAGTTGAAAGTCCGTATTGCCCAGCAACAGCCCCAAAACATCACTGCTCTAGAGGAGATCTGCATGGAGGAATGGGCCAAAATACCAGCAACAGGGTGTGAAAACCTTGTGAAGACTTACAGAAAACGTTTGACCTCTGTCCTTGCCAACAAAGGGTATATAACAAAGTATTGAGATAAACTTTTGTTATTGACCACATACTTATTTTCCACCATAATTTGCAAATGAATATATTACAAATCCTACAATGTGATTTTCAGGATTTTTTTTTCTCATTTTGTCTGTCATTGTTGAAGTGTACCTATGATGAAAAGTACAGGCCTCTCTCATCTTTTTAAGTGGGAGAATTTGCACAATTGGTGGCTGACTAAATACTTTTTTGCCCCACTGTATAGTCTTCCAGGAAAAGCCGATGATGCAGTTTTGGAATTCATTTAAATATGGTTTGTGTTGGAATCTTCTTTAGTATTAATGAAAATAAAATCCATTCTAGTAGTTTCACATGCCTGTCTGTGTCTTCTCTGATGATTTGCTAAGTATTTATCTTATTTCTAGATCACACCGACAGCGTCATTGCGTATGCGTCAAACTGTATGCGTAGACAGCTTGACAGAAATGGTAGCAGGTGAACTTTTGTTGCATACATATCCAGATGATGTCGTGTACCATTTTGCGCAATGACGCTGTAGGTGTGATCGCAGCGTAACTGTAAGTCGAGTAGGGGCCTCTAAAAGGTCAATTCTCTCTGCAGACAGGGTCTGCATTACACTTTTTAACAGTCACTTTATTACGCTATAATCGACTTTTGAACTTGGATAGTTTTTTTGCATCTTAACAACACACTTCAAAATTGCCCCTGCTCCAGCTCTTCTACTTCTACTACTATTAATTCTTCTGATTTTAGAATATATTCATTATCATGAGAATGAATAGATTGCAGTTGCTATTGGTTTTGAGGAGTGCGGTTTCTAATTGCATTCTATTGCATTAGGACACTTTGGAACTACAAAGACATGGCAGCCACAAGCCCTGCAAAACGGCAGAGGTTCTCTCTGTCCACTTCCACTCTCCCTCTCTTCTGTTCCCCTCTCCCCCCTCTCCCTCCCTCCCTTCCTTCGTTCCCCTGTCCTTTTCTGCCTGCTCTGTGGGCCAACCTCCCTGCCAGTGGTTAGTATCACAGATGGAGATTAGGAACACCCTGGTTGGCCATTGTCCTTTGCCCTGGAGTCCCAGAAGGACACACTGAACACTCGATAGCAGTGTGTAATAAGAGACAGACATTTTTTTCACTTCTTTATCAGCTGCAATAGCTTCCGTTGAGGTCACTACCTCGTCTCATTTTGCTACCCCCTCCCCTCCGTCATCTAGATAATCAGGTCATTAGGTTTAGAGGATGGGGGAATGGCGGAGAAGAGAAGCTTTGCAAAGCCTTTGAAACTTGTTAAGTATGAATTATTGTAATACTTATTCTTATCTACCCAGGGTCTCAAAACTCAGACAGACCACTGCGACAGCAATCGTTTAGATGAAAGAAAATTCTCCTGGTTTAAAATATTCTAAAGAGGCAATAAGTTGGATGTATTGAAAAATAACACTTTTTAAACAATTATATAATCCAGAATGACAAAATGCGTTGTTGAATAACATATGAATCCATTCTTTTGCCTTTTTTTCAGAGCATATTGAAAACAGAGCAGTTTCAGGTGGACATTCAGGAAACCACAGGGTCAAAAGGAATCCCTCTCAGCCTGCTCTCAACCGTGCGTTTGGTACACAAACTACAAAGGTAGGCACCCTCGCAAAAATAAAGTGTGAGCACTGCAGGAAGTCCAATAGACTCCAAGCAAAAAGAGGGAAACGTATGCAACAAACATGGAAAGGAAAGAGAACAAGTATTGATTTGTTTCTATAATATCTGTATTATTTTTTACAATAGATAACACAGTTATCAGTTCATAGGGTCAGACTGGATGTTGTTGATTTCCATTCTCAGAGCAAGGCATGGTGGGAAACCAGCTGTGGAACACAGACTTGTCATTCCGCCCTGATTACAAGCCAATCAATGTTTGACCACCATTAGTTGATTGTGGTATTTCTCCCTGGTCTAATCTTTGATAATTACCCCTCTGAATTACATTTTATTTCTGGAGTGAAGTCTGTACGTAAAAAGTCACAGAAAAATGGTGTACCTCCCACCCAGGCAATAGCTGTCGTTTTCCACCACTCCTAATTCACCCCAATTTTTAAATCTGCCATTTAAAATGCCATGTGTTGTGATTGTGTCATGGTTGGCATTCCTGTCAAATTAAAACATTCTTGTTGAACAGGACCCATTCTCCACTACAAAACTGAACGGATATGATTAACAACGATGTGCCACCAGAGACGATCATGATGAATATGTTTTCTGTGGTTAGGCACGTTAAGTGTGAGAGAACGGTCACTCCCCCACATGTCAGAATGCCAAGTATTATGTTGTGCTTCATTCCCTGGAGCTTCTGCCCATGCCATACCATAACAGCACACCACAGACCTGCCATGGACTTCTCCTAGAAACACTGCTCATTAACCTTTTACTGCAATGGACTAAATCAGGGTCATGAAGTGTTTCTTGGTAGTCTTAAACACATCTAATTTGAAACCAAAGTATACACCTCACACACATGATTATGGGTATAAAATATATATATAACAAAACCGGTTGACACAGAAACACCAGATTTCCAGCAGAATTTTTTAAAGTTATGTTTATTAATTCTGAAATTCTGAAAAATATGAATAATATTCCAACCATGAGGCCACTAGTCTTTTCACTGCAGGAAAGGGCTACAGAACTAACGTATGGATCAACACACACAGTGGATGTCACAGTGGATGTACTTGAATTGCGGTGGCATTTGCTTTCCTCGCTTTTGCAACCATGATAAACAACTATTGTGACAAACAATTACACATCATGCATGTTTTTGTCTCCTTTGGGTGGTACTTGTATTGCGGTGGCATTTGCTTTCCTCGCTTTTGCAACCATGAAAAATAACTTTTGTAACAAATAGTTACACATGATACATGTTTTTGTCTATATTGAACTGTTTATCAATGACGAAACATCATGTAAGTCCTTTAAACTGCAAAATGACATGTTTATGCATTGTTTAAAGTACTTGGGGCAAGCAAATTGGCTTGTCCCAGTAGTGACACAGTAGAGTAGTGAGTAGCAACATGTTTTGGAGATTTAGAGATATTTATCTATTATTTTGAATGCTAGAAATTAAGAAAAAGTGTTTAATTAGAGCGTTGGGCCAATAACCACAATGGTTGCTGGATTGAATGCCCGAGCTGACAAGGTAAAAATCTGTCGTTCTGCACCTGAGCAAGGCAGTTAACCCACTGTTCCCCGGGCGCTGAAGACGTGGCTGTCGATTAAGGCAGCCCCCCGCACCTCTCTGATTCAGAGGGCTTAGGTTAAATATGGAAGACACATTTCAGTTGAATACATTCAGTTGGACATTTTAGGCGAAAATTGAAAAAAAGGGTCCGATCCTTATATATAAACAATAAACATCTATTAATAACATTTAGAAAAATCTACAATTATAATGTGTCCCTAGGTTTTATGTCAGTGGTGTTGCCGCCTTGAAAATCAGTCATTACAAAGATATACAAGGACCTTGAGCATTCGCTCCAGTGGCAAACTGTTATCGGGGGAGGGGTGTATACTAAAGAAAATAGTTAGCTAATCCCACCCTCATAATTTAGAGGATTCCATTGATGATTGTTTTTACTCCATTTAAATGAAGTGAAAGTACATTGTAAGCAAAACGAATAATCATATCACTTTAGAAAATTATTTTTCAAGCATTCATGACCTTAGATTTGAGAATCTGTGGCCTCCATTTAAGACAATCCTAAATAAGCTGTAGACCACACTATCTACCGAGAGAGTTCTCAAGTATATTACTCGTAGCCATCTATTTACCACCACAGACCAATGCTGGCACTAAGACTGCACTCAACCAACTCTATATGGCCATGAGCAAACAAGAAAATGCTCACCCAGAAGCGGCGCTCCTAGTGGCTGGGGACTTTAATGCAGGCAAACTTAAATCAGTTTTACCACATTTTTACCAGCATTTCACATGTGCAACCAGAGGGAAAAACACTCTAGACCCCCTTTACTCCACACACAGAGATGCATACAAAGCTCTCCCACACCCTCCACTTGGAAAATCTGAACATAATTATATCCTCCTGATTCCTGCTTAGAAGCTAAATCTAAAGCAGGAAGCACCAGTGACTCGCTCAATACGAAAGTGGTCAGAGGATGCGGATGCTACGCTACAGGACTGTTTTGATAGCACAGACTGGAATTCCGGGATTCATCCAATGACATTGAGCAGTATACCACCTCGGTCATCGGCTTCATCAATATGTGCATCGACGACGTCGTCCCCACAGTGTACATACATATCCCAACCAGAAGCCATGGATTACAGGCAACATTCGCAACAAGCTAAAGGCTAGAGCTGCCACTTTCAAGGAGCGAGACACTAATCCGGACGCCTATAAGAAATTCCGCTATGACCTCTGATGAACCATCAAACAAGCAAAGCGTCAATACAGGATTAAGATTGAATCCTACTACACCGGCTCTGACGCTCGTCGGATGTGTCAGGGCTCGAAAACTATTACGGACTACAAAGGGAAACCCAGACGCGAGCTGCCCAGTGCAATCAGCCTACCAGATGAGCAAAATGCCTTTTATGCTTGCTTCGAGGCAAGCAACACTGAAGCATGCACGAGAGCACCAGCTGTTCTGAATGACTGTGTGATAACACTCTCGGTAGCCGATGTGAGCAAGACCTTTAAACCGGTCAACCTTCACAAAGCCGCGGGGCCAGACGGATTACCAGGACGTGTACTCAAAGCATGTGCGGACCAACTGGCAAGTGTCTTCACTGACATTTTCAACCTCTCCTTAACTGACAGTAATACCTACATGTTTCAAGCAGACCACTATAGTCCCTGTGCCCAAGGAAGCGAAGGTAACCTGCCTAAATAATTACCGACTCGTAGCACTTATGTCGGTAGCCATGAAGTGCTTTGAAAGGCTGGTCATGGCTCACATCAACAGCATCCTCCAGGATACCCTAGACCCACTCCAATTCGCATACCACCCCAACAGATCTACAGATGATGCAATCTCAATCGCACTCCACACATCCCTTTTCCACTTGGATAAAAGGAACACCTATGTGAGAACGCTGTTCATTGACTACAGCTCAGCGTTCAACACCATAGTGCCCACGAACCTCATCACTAAGCTAAGGACCCTGGGACTTCCTGACGGGCCGTCCCCAGGTGGTGAGGGTAGGTAGCAACACATCTGCCCCACTGATCCTCAACACTGGAGCTCCGCAGGGGTGCGTGCTCAGTCCCCTCTTGTACTCCCTGTTCACCCACGACTGCATGGCCAGGCACGAGTCCAACACCATCATTAAGTTTGCAGACGACACAACAGTAGTAGGCCTGATCACCGACAACGACGAGACAGCCTATAGGGAGGAGGTCAGAGACCTGGCCGGGTGGTGCCAGAATAACAACCTATCCCTCAACCTAACCAAGACTAAGGAGATGATTGTGGACTACAGGAAAGGGATCACCGAGCACGTCCCCATTCTCATCGACAGGGCTGTAGTGGAGCAGGTTGAGAGCTTCAAATTCCTTGGTGTCCACATCAACAACAAACTAGAATGGTCCAAACACACCATGGCAGTCGTGAAGAGGGCACGACAAAGCCAACTCCCCCTCAGGAAACTAAAAAGATTTGGCATGGGTCCTGAGATCCTCAAAACGTTCTACAGCTGTACCATCGAATGCAGCCTGACTGGTTGCATCACCGCCTGGTATGGCAACTGCTTGGCATCTGATCATAGGGCGCTACAGAGGGTAGTGCCTAGAGCCCAGTACATCACTGGGGCCAAGCTTCCTGTAATCCAGGAACTATATAATAGGCGGTGTCAGAGGCCCATAGAATTGTCAGAGACTCCAGTCACCCAAGTCATAGACTGTTTTCTCTGCTGCCGCACGGCAAGCAGTGCCGGAGCGCCAAGTCTAGGCTCCTCGACAGCTTCTACCCCCAAGTCATAAGAACAATTAATCAAATGGCACCTGGACTACTACATTGTCCCCACACCACCCCACCCACCCCACATTTGTTTTGTACACTTCTGCTACTCACTGTTTATTATCTATGCATAGTCACTTCACCTCTACCTACATGTACAAATTACCTCTAACCTGTACCCCCGCATACTGACTCAGTACCGGATACCCCCTGTATATAGCCTAGTTTTTGTGATGTTATTGTTACTTTTTACTTTATTTGGTAAATCTTTTCTTAAAACTCTTCTTGAACTGCACTGTTGGTTAAGGGCTCGTAAGTAAGCATTTCATGGTAAGGTCTACACTTGTATTCGACGCATGTGACAAATAAAATTTGATTTGATTTGGTGTTACTATCATTGGTGTTTCTACTCCTACTGGTGGCACCATGTTATCATCATGGTATCATCATGGTTATCATCATGGTATCATCATGGTTATCATCATGGTATCATAATGGTTATCATAATAGTAAAAAATATTTTTAAGTAATTTAGAATGAATGTGAAAATGTACCAAAAAAAATTAAATAAATACAAATTTTGAAAAATGAAGAACATTTTCCCAAAATGACATGCACAAATGCCACCGCAATTCAAGAATGTGCCCTTTACCAGTGTTGTTTCTGTTGAAATGCATCTGTTATGTTGCGATTCTGATATATTATGTGTGAATATGAATGAGTCAAATGATGAATGACTGTAATGCACAGAAATCTGAAACCTAGGGCAACGGCACTAGGTCTGGCTAACATTGTAATCTTCTGGGCCACTTTGAAAGGGGAGAAACAACTCTGCCAACAAATAATATGTTTGGGTAGGCAGGGCTCAAAATGTGAGCGGGAATTGTGCTCTTGAAAAAGAATCCCCTCGGAAACATGAAAGAGATGGACACAATGTGGACGCAGATAGCTAGGCTTATTATGGTCACAGCCAGTCAATGGTTGAAATCTTGTAGTGCTAATGTTAGCCGTAATGGCACATGCAAACTACTCACATGCAAAATACTCTCATTGAAAATGACCTACATTTAACTAGCTTCCAATTTTACACTTGGGCACTAATGGGCTCCGGACAAATTTTCTGCATGCCTATTTCTGCCCATCCCAGCTGATGCTTGTACCTGTGCAGACGTGTATGTCGGAAAACATTGTTAATGTGGGAGGCAACCTGCCTGCCTTGGGAGACATGCACAATGGCTGGATTTGATTAAATCCAACCTACAGTAGGTTCTGCCTTCTCACTGAGCTCAAACTACAAAAACAACAGGGATTTCCAAACCATACTCTTTCCAAGGTTAAATCATCCTTATCATAACATCGACCACAACAGTGACAAAGCAGAGTACCGAATCCAACAGGGAGAATAACTCAAAGGTAACCTGTAGGGGAAACAATGTGAGGTGTGGATAGATAGACCCTCACAATGGGACTTCAATGTGAAACTGAATCATGTGGTGACCTAAGGATGGGGGAGTAAATGTGAAAAACATGACAGCCGGGGCTGCAGAGGGTTAATATCACTGCTTCAGGGTGCTTCCCATGCCCTCCCCTTGGGTCGGAAGGGGAACCTAATTAGCCGGCATGAAACTCTACCCGTATTGGTTACACAAGCTGGGCTTTTCCCCCAAACCACTGGTCACAGCTGAGCTGACCATCCAGGGGCTGGACTAGGCCGGGCACTCTGTAGTAGTGGAGTGGCCACCCCCTTGTCACTGGTCTAAAACCAGTAGCGGTGTGTGAGTAAAATAACTGGGGAGGCCAAGCAAGAAAAAAAGCCTTAATATACTACAACCTATGTGTTGTGATAATTGCGTTGTCTGTTCTATAACCTGTTAGTTCATATGCCTTGCAACCGTGATATATAGGCCTAAGGCAGAGACAATAAGACACAGTGACAGAATAAATTCAACCACACCTTTGTTTTATCACAAAACCGGAGAGCAACCTCTGTACGTTGAAGTCCGCAAAGCATATTGCATGTAACAAACAGTTACATAACCTCCAGGATGGGTCAAGGAAGTTAATGTTTCGACATTTTCAGACCACTAAACAACTATTGATTTAGAACCATGGAGAGAAAAGAAAACAGGAGCTGCCTCCACTATTCCAGCACCATTTCAACATCATGCTTGCTCACTAGCCTAACTTCCTTTCATGGGCAACGTTAAGCCAGTTAACATTTGCCTTCTACATCTAGCTACATATTGAACATCCATGCTCTTAGTCCAGGGGCACAATAATTTAATTTATGGTTGGTTCAGAATCACCATTAGAATCAATGGCCAGTACGGAGAATTAAGAAAAACCACAAGTACAAATCCCTATCTCCATCCATGGCTAATTTAGGAAAGGGACAGTTTTAGCTAGCTAGCTAGCCACCGGAGGACAACAACACATCGAGATGCAGCAATTCAAGTTGTTTCTGTCAATGACGTATTTCTCTTGATGCGATGTGAGAGAAGATAAGCCAAATCAAAACTGGCTTCCCTTGAAAATAAATGTGGGTGCGCCAGGACGATTTACAGTTGAGCTCATTCAATTTAGCTCAACACTGACTGGCTATCATTTTATACTTTTTTATCAAGGGAGGCCAAATGCTTGCTCGCTTCCCTTGAATTCATTGCTACGGGCTGCAACAATGTCATACTCTTTATGACCAGACAGCATCAGATAGATAGCCTACACATACAGTGACAGAGGGGCGCTGTTTCACTCGCTCGGATGCTTCCCTTGACGTCCATGAATACACGCCACTGTCTAAAACATTTACATGGGCACTCAGTGAACCCACCATGACCTCTGCTCAGGTCAATGCTGATTAACACTGATCCAAATGTTAAGGGTTTGCTAGGAGAGGTCTCTATTTCCTTCTTTGGATGATGAATGGATATCCTACAATAGGATGAAGTCATTCTACATTCTTTTATCGTAGCAATTTTTCAAACTTTTCAACTTATGGGAGGGAGACACAATAACTGAAGAAATCCTATTCTGTTTCATAAGTTCGTTTTGGATATAGGGCTCATTGCTAATACAGTATTGTTCCCTTGGGTTTGTTTTATTTTTTCCCTGGAAAACAAAGAGACCTTAATAAAGGACATATTCGTGCACCGGAATCCTCTCCACTAAAGAAGAACGAGTGTTTCATTGTATATATTTCAAAGGAATCATAGCCGTTTGACATGGGACACTTCCTGGACCTCCGAAGCCATCCATTCCTAAACAGAAATGTACACAGAAGAGAAGCTGTGGTCAGAAAATCAATGCTTCTGGGAGTGAGGGGGAAATGAGAGCACAGCACCAACGCAGACATTCTTCCTCATCACAGCTGTTTTCAACATAAATCCACACAAGTCAATACCTCAGCAAGGCAAATCAAATTGTATTTGTCACACAGACCTTACAGTGAAATTCTTACTTACAAGCCCTTAACCAACAATGTAGTTTTAAGAAGAATACCCCACCCCCCCCACCCCAAAAAAATAATAATAAAGAAAAGTAAGGGGGTACCGGTACGGAGTCAACATGCGTGGGCGCCGGTTAGTCGAGGTAATTGAATAGGTTTTGGAGTGGTTTTGTCGTGCCCTCTTTACAACTGTCTTGGTGTGCTTGCACCATGTTAGTTTGTTGGTAATGTGGACACCAGGGAACTCAAATCTCTCAACCTGCTCCACTACAGCCCCATCAATGAGAATGGGGGTGAAGCTCGGTCCTCCTTTTCCTGTAGTCCACAATCATCTCCTTAGTCTTGATCACATTGAGGGAGAGGTTGTTGTCCTGGCACCACACGTCTAGGTCTCTGACCTCCTCCCTCCATGCTGTCTCATCATTGCTGGTGATCAGGCCTACCACTGTTGTGTCATCGGTTAACTTAATGATGGTGTTGGAGTTGTGCCTGGCCCTGCAGTCACGAGTGAACAGGGAGTACAGGAGGGGGATGAGCACGCTCTCCTGAGGGGACCCTATGTTGAGGATCAGCTTAACGAATGTGTTGTTACCTACCCTTACCACCTGGGGACGTCCCGTCAGGAAGTCGAGGATCCAGTTGCAGAGGGAGGTGTTTAGTCCGAGGGTCCTTAGCATAGTGATGAGCTAAGCTAAGGACTGAAATGGGGCTTCTGCCTCAAATTCATACATATAATACTGCATGACTGGCCTTCCTCTCTATAGTAGCTTTATTGTTGTTTAACTTGGCATGGGTGATGCCAAGATATATATATATATATATATAAGTATAGTTCACCCAAATTACTAAATGACACATTGGCTTCCTTACCCTGACAGCAGTCCATGGACAAGTTATGACAGCACTCCATGCTTTGGTTTAGTTTCCCTGGCACTGTTTCCACATGCTAACATTTTTGCATTTACGGCACAAATCCCATTCAAGTCATGGGACCAATATTAGAATTGTTGTGCATCATGTCCAAATCATCCCAAAGTATCTAAACATATGTAACAGTACAACTTTAGTCCGTCCCCTCGCCCATACCCGGGCTCGAACCAGGGACCCTCTGCACACATCAACAACAGTCACCCACGAAGCATCGTTACCCATCGCTCCACAAAAGCCACGGCCCTTGCAGAGCAAGGGGAACCACTACTTCAAGGTCTCAGAGCGAGTGACGTCACCAACTGAAACACTATTAGTGCGCACCACCGCTAACTAGCTAGCTATTTCACATCGGTTTCACTCACCCCCCTTTTGACCTCCTCCTTTTCCGCAGCAACCAGTGATCCGGGTCAACAGCATCAATGTAACAGTATAACTTTAGTCCGTCCCCTCGCCCATACCCGGGCTCGAACCAGGGACCCTCTGCACACATCAACAACAGTCACCCACGAAGCATCATATTGGTTTCCTTAACCCGTAAGCAGTCTATGGACAAGTTATGACAGCAATCCATGTTTTGGTTAAGTTTCCCTGGCACTAACGTTTTAGCATTTGTGGCCCAAATCCTATTCAAGTCATGGGACCGATATTAGAATTGTCATGCATCATGTCCAAGTCATCCGAAAGTATCTAAAATATATTGTGAAGCTCAACAAAGTAACTTATGATTGGAACATGATGCGTGAGAAATGCTAATATCGGTCCTATGATTTGCATTTTATTGTGCCATAAATGCTTGAACGTTAGCATGTGGAAACAGTGCCAGGGAAACTAAACCAAAGCAAGGATTGCTGTCATACTTTGTCCATAGACTTCTTACATGGTAAAGAAAGCAATCATTTTGTAATTAATATTTAAAAAGTAAAAAGAGACACTAAAAGTAAAATCTAAATGTATAAGTTAAAAACGCCACCAATCTGAAAGGGTAATTTTCTCATAGGAAAGGAAAAGGGCATACTATTGAACTCAACATTTTCATACAACTGTTACGATTGTATGATTTATACAATTCTTGCACAAAGTCGAAAGTGTTCAAGCCTTCATCACCATTGGAAATGGTTTATGTGCAGTTATACTACATACTGTTTTTATCTACTTTCTTCCTAGTTTTAAGTAAACCCTCTTAGCGTGACAGGAGCGTTGTTTGGTCTTGAAGGGGTTCGTCATTTCTATGGTGTTTTGTCCAATCCCATCCAGTGGAGGTCCCGTGCACACTGCTGTGCTCCTGTCATCTGCAGTGAGCCTGGCGGCCCCTGTCAGTCCTTGTCGGCCCCTGACACAGTGGGGCTGCCAGCGGGACCCGGGCCAGCCTATTCTCCAGGCCCTGACAGCTACAGAATAGAGTCCCTGACCCAGAACACTAAACTATATCTAATACGACAAAAGAAGCAGTACCCAGGCAGCTAGAGCATAGGGGAAACAAATCTACATCTAGCAGTCATTTGTGTGTTTAAAGATAACCCTGTACCCCTCTAATCCCTCCTGTACTGTGCACACCCTGTTTACTGTGAGGCTCAGTTCAGGTCTGAGCTGTCTTCATCTCGCTAAGGTCATTCAAGACACCCTGGACTTAGAATGATGTGTTAGACACTCTGTGCTGTCTTCATCTCGTTAACGTAATTTAAGAGACCTGGAATTAGAATGTGTTAGACACTACAATGTATGCTTTACAGTGTAAAAGCATTGATTCTATATTATGAAGTTAAATGAATGAGGATAAGAATGATATTAATAGAGTGGTCTTATAAACTACCTGGCTTAGGAGACCTGGAATGAGAAACAAAACACTTTGTGCTCACGACGATAATTAATGTATGACAAATTATCACTCTGTATTTCTGGAGACCCCCGGGTATCTAAGGAGCGTCTCTGTATGGCGCCCAATCAAAGGATCAGAGAAAATAACATTGTGTTTGCTGTATTCCCTTTTCTCCTCGTGACATTCTGCATTTTTGGAGTAAGGAATCTAAAATAAAAGTTGTTTTTTTTTAGTAAGAGGAGAGGTGGTGTTAACCCCACGGCCCCCCTACTAACTCTCTATTTTCTCATGCTCACACTCCTTCTCCAGCTGCCTCATATCAATATACTGGCTTGGGTTGGAAAGGGTGTTGGGTTATCTTTTCAATGTCTCTCACAGCTGAGAATGATTAGGTCATCATGTTGTCCTTTTGTTAAGCACAGGATGACAAGTGAGAGGGGGGAACAGGCCCAGTGCTGCTAACTGATGACATACGGACTCGGAGAACTGATATTACTACTTTCCCCAAAATGGTCTGTCACATCCATTTCAAGTCAAACAAGGTGCTTGGGTGTCTGTCTCCCAACTGCAGTGTTACACCCCTCCCCACCCCCTGTCACCACCAGCACTACCACCACCACACCACGGCTCTACAGTTCACTGTCCATGTAATGATGTTATGAAAGAATACATGCCCTCCAAAACCTTCAGCAGGGGAAGAATGACTCACTACGTATTCATTTGGCATGTAAACAGAGGATTTGGTGGAAGTGTTGAGAGGTTTTTGGAAGTTGGAGACTACACAGCTGGAGGCTTTCTTAGTGTGTGGCACATCCAATGGTACGGCTAGACTTTGCAATTTTGATCAATTCTTTACATTTCTCTAATCTCTGGTCTCAAAACCTGATAAATATCTGCTTTAGCATGTTGCTATTGTTGCCATTCCATAGAGAGCTTTGATATATGGGAAGCATTCAAAATTGGGAAAGACTGCTTGGCAGCTACCACTTGGGCAGTGTCCAGACCTAGCTCACTGTCTGTGAAAGCTCAAAAAGGCATTTCAGAAGGTCGGCCTTGTTTTTGGTATGCTCTCCCAACGTAAACTAGCCCAGGAACATCCTAAAAGCCCACTTACCAGCATGATCTCATACACTAGACCTAACATATGTAAATCTGGGACACTGAAATTAGTATGATGTGTTACTTTTGGTATGGTTACAAAAGACAGAAAGCTATTTAAGGTAAAAAATTAAAGGAGGGTGGATGGGTGAGTGTACAATGCAAACGAAATGAGGGTGATTGGTCTGGTTTGATGGATGGATGGATGGATGGATGGATGGATGGGCGTATAATGAGAAAGTCTAGCAACCCAAAGTTTGCCTGTTCAAATCTCATCACGGACAACTTTAGCATTTTATCTAATTAGCAGCTTATCAACTACTTACTACTTTTTAGCTACTTTGCAACTGCTTAGCATGTTACCTAACCCTTCCCCTAACCTTAACCATTTTAGCTAATTCCTAGCCTAGCTAATGTTAGCCAGCTAGCTAACCTTAACATTAGCCACCTACCCACCTAGCTAACGTTAGCCACAAAAAAATATAATTTATTACATATCATACGTTTTGCTAATTTTGACACATTATATACATTTAGCAAATTCATTACATATTGTACGTTTTTGAAATTCGTAATATATCATATGAATTGCCATTCGTAAGATATCATATGAAATGGATGATGGACATCCACAAATTAATACGTACCATATGAAACGTAAAATATGATACTAAATGGAGTATTTCTCGGATTTGCGTACAGAATAGTACAAAATTATCTGAGACCAGGTTGCATTTTCAGCATCTCCCTTCTAAAGTCCTCAATGCTTGCAGCACTGTCTGAAGCACTACTTAAAAGGCTGTGGACATGTGACACAGCTTTATTGTTTTTAAATTACTGTGTCAAAGTTATTATTTTCAGTTTAATTGCAAAGTAATTTTTTTCTGCCAGTATGTTCACATATTTCTTAAATATTCATGAACAGTTGCCAATTGCAGCATTGTTACAGTTATGGACAAAGCTTGTGATGTTTGTGTGTGACAGTGTATGCCTCTCTGTGTGCATGCGCACATAAGAATGTAAATGTACACGTGAGTGTGCCTGTGTGTGTGTGTGTGTGTGTTTGTGTGTGTATGTGTGTGCCTGTTTGTGTGTGTGTGTGTGTGTGTGTGTGCCTGTTTGTGTGTGCGCATGCGTGTGTGTCTGTCTGCCTGTGTCTGCATGTGGGTGTCTGTCTGCAGGTCCTAGGGAGCTGTAGTCTCTCGATGTTTACCCAATTACTGGTGGAAGTGCAAACGGTCCCATCCTGCAGGAAGTAATAAGTGTAAGAGGGTTCTCAGGACCGAGAAGATATCAAACACCACTTTCCTCTCACAGGAACCCAAACACTCATCCTCAGCTCCTAATCGCCACAATCATACACGTCCCTGCCATTTCAACTTCAAATCCTTTGCTGTACACACCACACACACATGTCCCTTCTTCAAAAGGAGTTTCTTCCCTGCGGCCAAGGAGGATCCTCCTCACAGTGCTCAAGGAAAACGTTGTTTTGAAATCAACAGAATCAGAGCAAGAAATGTAAAACAGAAAGCATAACTGTATGTGCACCTTATGCCCTACTGACTATGTTCAAGAGTTGCATTTTTTTTTGCTTTCCAAGGAAAGGCATTTTCTCACAGGGAATAGCATGGGAAAAAGTATCTTGGTGTGTCACAGTGGTGAAGAGAGACCAGGGTATTTCTCAACTACTATCCCCTGACAGGACCCCAGCTGGAAAGGTCAACGAGACAACTGAGGTTAAGAGCTTTGAGTGCCTCATAAAAATATGTAATGTAGACAGCAGCATATAGCTAGCTGTCAATGCATGTGAATAAAGTCTATATCAGCCCTATTTGTGCAGAACCAAAGCACAGAGGAACTGATGAGCGCTGAAAACTATGGACAGCCAATCAGAATCACCTTTATTAGCCCAGTTCATTTACATATACCCATAATTCGATTTGGTGAAATGGTGCTCACACAGTAACCGGAATATAGATGATAAGCATAATACATAGACAGAATATATCAATAAAGAATTTATGAATACACTATAAACAGCTAAATCTGAATAATTATGCATGGTATGGATGTATAAACAATTTACAATGGATGATGTGCAATGGAGCAGACCTCTATGCAGTCATTCAGCACAAAGTTTAAAAAAGAAGGTGCATATAGAGTGCCTTCGGTAAGTATTCAGACCCCTTGAGTTTTACCACATTTTGTTATGTTACAGCCTTATTCTAAAATGTATGAAAAGTACACCCCCCCCCCCCCCCTCAATTTACACAAAGTACCCCATAATGACAAAACAAAAACTGGATTAGAAATTTTAGCTAATTTATCAAATAAACTGTAATATCACATTTACATAATTATTCAGACCCTGTACTCAGTACTTTGTTGAAATGCCTTTGGCAGCATCGAGTCTTCTTGGGTATGACGCTACAAGCTTGGCACACCTGTATTTGGGAAGTTTCTCCCATTCTTCTCTGCTGATCCTCTCAAGCTCTGCCAGGTTGGATGGGGAGCGTTGCTGCACAACTGTTTTCAGGTCTCTCCAGAGATGTTCGATCGGGTTCAAGTTTGGGTTCTGGCTGGACCACTCAAGGACATTCAGAGACTTGTCCTGAATCCACTCCTACGTTGTCTTGGCTGTGTTCTTAAATAAATAAAAACTTGTAAGGTGAACCTTCGCCCCAGTTTGAGGTCTTGAGTGCTCTGGAGCAGGTTTTCAACACGAATCTCTCTGTACTTTGCTCAGACTTAGTCTTGGTAGTTCCACACTTCTTCCATTTAAGAATGATGGAGGCCACTGTGTTCTTGGGGGATCTTCAATGCTGCAGACATTTTTTGGTACCCTTCCCCAGTTCTGTGCCTCGACACAATCCTGTCTATGATCTCTACGGAGAATTCCTTCGACCTCATGGCTTGGTTTTTGCTCTGACATGCACTGTCAACAGGTGGGACCTTATAGACAGGTGTGTGTCTTTCCAAATGATGTCAAATCAATATTGAATTTAGCACAGGTGGACTTCAATCAAGTTGTAGAGACATCTCAAGGATAATCGATGGAAACAGGATGCACCTGAGCTCAGTTTAAAGTCTCACAGCAAAGGGTCTGAATAATTATGTAAATAAGGTATTTATCTTTTTAATACATTTGCAAAAATGTCATAATGGGGTATTATGTGTAGATTTCTGAGGATTTTTAAAAATTTAATCCATTTTAGAAAAAGGCTGTCACGTAATTTTGTTTTTGAAAAAGTCAAGGGGTTTAAATATTTTCCGAAGGCACTGTACGCAAGAATGTGCAGAGGTAGTGGAATGAAACTGCACATATCCTGCTGGTGTCCCAACACAACACACATGGACCTCACCCAATAATCAACACAAGTTCAGTATGGCAAGGAAGTTAGTCATGAGGGGAGGAAGGGGGATGTTAAAAGCAATTAGGTTTCTCTCTTTGAAACCCCAGGACAGAATTCAGCCTCCATTCAAGCTTTTCAGACCTTATCGGCCGTCATCGGAACAGGAGGGGAAATGAAGTTTACACGGTCTTGAGGAGACTGCCCTCAGTATGCTGCCTATTACTGTTCCTTCCCAAGCCAGGCCAGGCTAGGTGGCTCCATTGACCTCAGTGACTATCCAATGAGAATAACCATGGGGTCCATGACCTCCTGCCACCAGCCTGTTGAGGGAGGCCAACAGTAGCCTAACGGCCTGTTCAGAACAGCACAATGAGAAATACATACAACCCTATGCAATAAGTCAACTGCTAAGCATCATATCAACTGCACCACCACCATTGTATTTAAATCCGAAAGCAATGCCTTGTGGCATTGTTTATCTGGGTATTTTTGACCCCTATGTTGTAAAAAGGTTCATGGAGAGTTCTGGGAATGGAATAATTGCAATTGACAGGTTACATTTAAAGGGGTTCCTGGAAGTAGGATGTGCCACTGTACTGGGCCAACAGTGCGTTTTTGTGGTGTGTTCTGAGGAAGAAGTCCAAAACAGCAAGAAGATCCAGAGGGAGCATTGCGCCTGTCTGCATACTGCATGTTTGGAGAGATTGCATGTGCAAGGTATATGCTTTATTGGATAGAGAGACAGTGGGAAAGATAGAGGAGAGAGTGTGCTGGAATTGCAGTGGTCGGGATTTAAACCCATGCTGCAGCGCTATATGTGCACCGCTAGACCACCCTAGGCCACTATTGTAGGTATTTTAAATGCACTCTGCAGTTAACAACAGTTAATTTTACAAATGGCAAGGTAGTGGCTAGAATACGCACTACACTGAGTATTAGCACGTACAAATCGTCTGTTCTCGGCTGCAACACTCACTACACTGTTACAAACTGCCTCTGGAAGCAATGTCAGCACAAGAACTGTTCGTTGGGAGCTTCATGAAATGGGTTTACATGGCTGAGCAGCCGCACACAAGCCTAGGATCACCATGCGCAATGCCAGGCATCGCCTGGAGTGGTCTAAAACTCGCCGACAAATCTGGGTTTGGTGGATGCCAGGAGAACGCTACCTGCCCGAATGCATAGGTGCCAACTGTAAAGTTTGGTGGATTAGGAATAATGGTCTGGGGCTTTTTTCTTCATGGTTCAAGCTAGGCCGCATAGCTCCAGTGAAGGGAAGTTTTAACGCTACAGCATACAATGACATTCTAGACGTTTCTGTGCTTCCAACCTTGTGGGCCCTTTCGTGTTTCAGCATCACTATGCACCCGTGCACAAAGCGAGTTCCATTTAAAAATGGTTTGTTAGGATTGGTGTGAAAGAACTTGACTGGCCTGTACAGAGCCCTGACCTCAACCCCATCGAACACCTTTGGGATGAATTGGAACACCGAGCCAGACCTAAATCGCCCAACATCAGACCCAACCCCACTAATACTCTTGTGGCTGAATGGAAGCAAGTCCCCGCAGCAATGTTCCAACATCTAGTGGAAAGCCTTCACGGAAGAGTGGAGGCTGTTATAGCAGCAAAAGGGGGACCAACTACATATTAATGCCCATGATTTTAGAATAAGATGTTCAACGAGCAGGTGTCCATATACCATGTAGTGTATGTATACTGTATGCCTTTGAGTTTGGTCCCAGATTGGCTTAACAAAACATGACGTCTATAGTATCTAATGATCTAATCTGCTGAGTCAGATAATCAAACAGATGTTCTCATCATTTAAAATACAAAAAATAAGTCATGATTTACAAAATTAATTAATAGAGGTTTGAACTTCATGCTGTATGTTAACCAACATACATTTTGTACAAGCTGGTTGGCTACCATCAAAAAGCTCCTGTGGTTAAGCAGCAATGTTTTTGTTTCTGAGTCCACCACAGGCATTTCCTATGAGGCTATTGTTTAAGGTGTGCACCTGCAAACCATGTAAACGGTTATAATGGTAATGCGTGTTGATCGTACCAAAGAAATTAGCTGTAACGTCCCATCTGCTAACATTTATCACTACGTACTCTGGGAGACCAGGAATCTAGTGTTGTGGTGCACTGGTTGCAGTGGTGACACACTGATCAAACCAAGGGAGTGTTTAAGCAGTGCTTAGTGGCATCTATGTTACACGTTCAACTATTCTAGCCCTGGTCGGTGTTGAGTCTATATATACATTGTGTGCAAAAGGCATGAGAAGGTAGGCAAATAATTACAATTATGCAGAATAACACTGGAGTGATAAATGATCAGATGGTTATGTACAGGTAGAGATATTGGTGTGCAAAAGAGCAGAAAAATAAATAAATAAAAACAGTATGGGGATGAGGTAGGTGAAAATGGGTGGGCTATTTACCAATAGACTATGTACAGCTGCAGCGATCGGTAAGCTGCTCAGACTTATCAAGCTATACAATCAAATCAAATAAAATGTTGTTCTTCACATGCTTTGTAAACTGCAGGTGTAGACTAACAGTAAAATGCTTTCTTACGGGCCTTTCCCAACAATGCAGAGAGAAAGAAAATAGAGAAATAACAGAACAGTAAAAATAAATACACAATGAGTAATGATAGCATGGCTATATACACAGGGTACCTGTACCAGTCGATGTGCAGGGTACGAGATAATTGAGGCAGATATGTACATATAACTAGGAATAAAGTGACTAGGAAACAGGATAGATAATAAACAGATGCAGCAGTGTATGTGATGAATCACAAAAGGTTTGTGGAAAAAGGGTCAGTGCAGATAGTCTGGTGTAGCTATTTGGTTAACTATTTAACTAAGTATGTATCAGTCTTATGGCTTGGGTGTAGAAGCTGTTCAGGGTCCTGTTGGTTCCAGACTTGGTGCATCGTACCGTGCAGTAGCAGAGAGAACAGTCTATGACTTAGGTGGCTGGAGTCTTTGAAAATGTTTAGGGCCTTCCTCTGACATCGTCTGCTATAGAGGTCCTGGTTGGCAGGGAGCTCAGCCACACTTATTTACTGGGCCATACGCACTGCCCTCAGTAGCGCCTTGCGGTCGGATGCCAAGCAGTTGCCATACAAAGTGGTGATGCAGCCAGTCAAGATACTCTCAATGGTGCAGTTGTAGAACTTTTTGAGGATCTGAGGGCCCATGTTTGGCTCCTCCTTACAGGCTTTTTTTCTGAGTCCACCACAGGCATTTCCTATGAGGCTATTGTTTAAGGTGTGCACCTGCAAACCATGTAAACGGTTATAATGGTCATGCGTGTTGATCGTACCAAAGAAATTAGCTGTAACGTCCCATCTGCTAACATTTATCACTATGCACTCTGGGAGACCAGGAATCTAGTGTTGTGGTGCACTGGTTGCAGTGGTGACACACTGATCAAACCAAGGGAGTGTTTAAGCAGTGCTTAGTGGCATCTATGTTACACGTTCAACTATTCTAGCCCTGGTCGGTGTTGTAACAAGGATATTTAGACTAGTTTTAATCTGAAGTACATGACTGCCTGGTGAAAACGTATTTCTTCATGTCCTAAACTGACAGAGCTGAGCTGACAGAGCCTTCCAAGTGAGTTGAGAGGAGACATTTAAAGGAATTCAATGACTTTCAATTCTAAATGTAATGATCCCAGCAAATCCTCATTTGTAAAGACACAGTGAATGAGGTGGATTCAGTAGAAGGCTAGACGTGGAGTAGAACCCTTAGATCTCAGTGTCTATACAAAGGAGGGCATGTAGGCTAATGTCAGGAGGAAGATGTATCCTAACAAAGCCATCAGTAAACAGTAAGCGATGCCTTTATAATGCCTTTAAACAACAAATGATTCAATGTCTCATGACTTATCAAGCTGTACTTCCTTCATGGTTTCCAGGTAAATAACATCTCCACCCCCGCCAGCAATCATTATTGAAGATGTTTAACTCAAGTCATTTCAGTGATAACACAATCACACTGTAGGCCTCCGTTAATTCTGTATGTATGTCACAGAAACGGGAGTGGCTTGTTCAAAAGGGCGTGCTCCAGTAATGCACCTTTCACTAATCCCGCCCCCCACATCAGCAGTCTGTGGTGTGTGCAGTGTAGCCCACCACAGTTGTCTCTCCGACCCTTCTCTCTGCAGTAAGCATGTTCGCCAGGGTATCTGCGAACCGCTCACGACCCAACGCACGTTACCGGTGAGAAACACCCCACGGAAGAGTCAAGGATAATCGATTTGGATGTGGCGCGCACTTGAGAGTTTGAATACGGTGGTAAGCCCGAGTGACCGGAGCACCGGCAGTGAAGGAGGAATACTATATTCGGGGTGGCGCTCTCTACTTAACGTGGACAATCATGCATATGCTGTTTTGGGGACTAGGGTTTTTGCTATTTCTCCCTGACTTTTTGAATATAGTGTCATCTACGGGGAGATCGCTATTGAGTTCAAGAAAAGGTAACGTATTTTGACTTGCCACAAAAAAAAATGACCCTGTGATGTGTTATGTTGTAGGCTAACCGGCAGACAGAGAATGAATGACTTTTTTCCGTATCAGCAAAGCACATGACTTGGAATGCTTTTATAATGGTCTTATGTTTCTTGAATGACTTCATTTCACAGAGGCAAACGTAATTAACGCAAATAACATTATTATTATTATTATTATTGTTATTATTATTATAAGACTATTATTAGTAATTAACATTGCTAATTCTATACACGTTATACCATGGGTTTCTTCTCCAGCTAAAATTTCCGAGCAGCTTGGCGCATATGAGATTGTAACTCCGGAGCGAGTGAATGAAGCCGGTGACAACTTTCCCACGAGCGTGCACTTCAAAAGGAAAAAGCGTAGTGTGGAGGATAGCCCAGACAACTCCTCTGACCAATGGGCCTTGCCATCAATCCATTACAAAATATCTGCGTTTGGACAGAACTATCACCTCAACCTGACACTCGAGTCAGGATTTATCGCTCCGCTATACACTGTGACAGTACTTGGAGCACCTATAGTTAACATAACGGATTTCACCCCGGAGGAGGAGACGGAGGAGGATACGGAGTATCAGCACTGCTTCTATAAAGGACATGTGAATGCTCAAACGGAGAACACCGCAGTCATCAGTCTCTGCTCTGGATTGGTGAGTCCAAGCACTTTGAGTAGCCCTCCCTTGATACAGTGTGATACAATGTTTATCTGCACTATGATAGGCGCACCTGTTATCTGACCCGATATGAAACTGTAATGCAAATAGTTTATACAGCTGTTGTAATACTATGACAACATGAGAACATAAGGGGAACCTTACCCTGGAGTGCTGTAATGGAATGGATTTAGACCTCTGCACAAAACGCGATTTTCCAGCCGTGTGCGTTTGTGTTCGATTTAAAAGTGGTTTTGACTGTTAGTGAGAGAATGCCATTTATGTTAACTCTTCTATCCCTGACCACTTCACATGTAAATGAGCTGCTCACATAAATAACTTTGAGCCTAGTAGTCCCATTCAACTTCAGCCATCATACTCTGCATGCAGTGTCATGCACGCTTCTCCGGTAACCAGTGACGTCCTACGTTACGCACATCAGTGCAGAGGGAGCGCCAGTGGTACTGACGTCATCACGATTGAGTCTCAGACAGGGACATAATCCCCATGCATGCATGAAGTTGCGTGGAGTTGAAATTCACTAGGGATACTTATATATTGTAATAATAACAGTTAAATTCCCAATGTGAATGCCATTGAGGTCACCACAAATTAAACAAATGGGTCTTGCCTGCACCATATGCCTAGTAGGCTTGGAGATCATTTGACATTAAAATAAAACAAGTTCATGTTGGTCTATTGGTGTGGTTCAGGCCAATAACATGCACTATTAGAACGTTACAATGATTCACGTATGTATAGGCTATTCATTCATATACATCTAAGGACTTTTACTTGCTCTGGACCTATTCACAGGGAAACAGTCGGAAGCAGGTATATGACCACTGATACATTATGAATTATATCCACTCAGGGGAGCCAGGCCCACCCAATCAGATTGAGAAAAAAAAACATTATTTTTTTAATGCTCTTTTATTTGTCAGTGTTCCAAACAGGACATTATTTGTCTTTTTACCTAAACATGCAAACACCATCAGATATACTGTAATTCTGTACTGTAATTCATAGCACGCATTGCACTGGGTTAGTCAGATTTCATTAAATATAACAGAACAGACTAACTGGAATTACATTCACTCTCACGGGATGGGTTGCCAGAAGAACTAACTGAAAGCCACAACCCCAATAAGCCACCAATATGACTGCATTGAGCCATATGCCACTGTGCTTCTATGGCTATACGCACCAACACGAGAGCTTGGGACTATAAGGTTCAATCTGCAAAAATATTATTCTGAGGTAATTGTCTTCAACCTTTTACTGCAGTGGGATAAATCAAGGTCACACAGAGTGATTATTGGTAGTCTTAAACAAATCTACTTTGAAACAAAAGTATACACCACACACACATGGTTATGGGCTTAACAAAATTAAGACACCTGTGCCATGTCAGGTATAGAGTTGACATTATTCCATTTTGAGTTTGCATCCCAATATTACACTTTATATACATCCCAGAAGACTGAAATATAACAAAACTGTTTGACATAGAAACACTGGATTTGTCATTTTCTTCATTTTGTTTTATTTTATTAATGATGAAATATTAATAACATTCCACCCATGAGGCAGAAGAGGGTGCTTTTGGTCAATGACTGCAGCAGTGGCCTACAGTTCCGAACCCTAATTGGTTTGATTGGTGTCAGCTATTTTTATTTTGCATTCATTTGAATTTAACATGAATTGGGGTATTTAGATTAATATATAGGAATAAAATTGAACTGAACAAGGCTACGTCAATAACTCAATATGCAGATATAACCTTATAGTCCCAAACTCTCGACATGTCACTGCCTATTTCATTTGTTCATTTAGCAAAAAAGACAGCTCATCATTCAGTGCCTTTATCACAGTCAACACTAGGCTTGGGCGATATTCCAATTTTCATCTTTTCATCCTGACCTGGTGCCATACCGGGATTTTCGGTAATACCGGTACTGCACACAAAGGGAGCTGTTTTCAAACCTCACTGAACCGTTGTAATCTGAAGGTTAGCAATGCTAACAAGTACATGTTGAATCCCATTGAAAACTCTAAATGCTAACGAGTGTATTGCTAACATTTTATACAGTCTCTGACCTAAACTATTTTCAGGAGAGACATCCCAGCTC
The DNA here is from genome assembly GCF_013265735.2 of Oncorhynchus mykiss. Lineage (NCBI taxonomy): Eukaryota > Metazoa > Chordata > Actinopteri > Salmoniformes > Salmonidae > Oncorhynchus > Oncorhynchus mykiss. The sequence goes on from NC_048571.1 coordinate 50,883,471, forward strand.
ATAAAGTTATACAAGTAACTCAAAAATGCTACTCACAGTTTTCAGCACAAAACAAATATTAGACAGCAAGGTCCATGAGGGGATTCCCTGCTGTTACCGGCCAATGAAGCTTGACTTTGGAAGAAGCTAACCACTTAGCCATATAGCTAACGAGCTGCTAAATTATCAAACCAAATGTACAACTGCAGAACATTTAGCACGTTTTAGGCAGTAACCCCACACATTGACTCGGTACCGGCACCCCCTGTATATAGCCTCGTTATTATTATTTTATCGTGTTACTTTTAATTTAAAAAATGGACTTTATTTTATTTCTTGAATATTTTCTTAACTCTATTTATTGAACTGCATTGTTGGTTAAGGCCTTGTAAGTAAGCAATTCACAGTAAGGTCTACCTACACCTGTTGTATTCAGCACATGTGACAAATAAAATTTGATTTGATTTGGAATAGTTTTAAGATGTCCAGCTGGCAAACATTTAGTTGTCTTCTTCTTTGGTGGGGTTTATTCATGGCAGTTGGCATCCAAAATGTTGCAATACCGCACCCAACTGGACTATAGTATAAATCCATTATACCTTGTGATCCAAAATGGAAAAAGGGGAAAATAAACAACCTTCCAACTAACCCTACACTCATTAAAAAACCCACTACCCCATTCTACTACTTTGACCCTATCTGTTCCTGAACAGTAAATAACCATTGCTATGAACGCTAAGAAGGCAACCTTACTGAAGCATATGTCACACCTTTCAGTATCCCTCAGCCTTAACCTTAATCCATCTTCCTCTACTTTTTTCACTGCCTTAGCATATGACACGTTCCACACTACTCTGACTCTTGCCACCTCAACCTGCCTTTCTCACACCAGTAACATGAGCACCTCTACAGTTGACAGACACAACTTTATCCAACATTTAGTTGTGAATTCCATACTTTACCTAGATCACCTGGCGCGTGCTGCACAACAGTGAGTGACTCACAAGGCTTCGGTTTCTTGTCGTTGTGTGCTTGTAAACAAACACCACGTGACTGGGTACTACCGGTAAACTTCAGAATGAAAAATGACGGGACAGGTGAAGTTAAGGGCGCAATCTTCTTTATCTCCTAGCATATTGCACAAGACTGCAGGTATTTATTTCAAAATGACCTACAAATATTCAAATAATAATAAAAAAAGACTTCAAAGAAATTGTTTTAATGTTATTGACGGTACTAAAAACAACATCCCATGGCTATTTCCAAATACCCCGGCATACGGTATATAACGTATACCGCCCAGGCCTAGTCAACACACCTCTATTTTAGCTTTAATTAGCTTAAATAAATGCTAAATGTGTAGAATAGCATGAGATGAGCTATTAAATAAATTTAGCACACAAAAAAATGATTGTTCTAAATAGTACCAGATAGGGGTTATTTGGCTTGTAACCATAGTGGAACCCTTTTTGGTGCCATATAGAACCTTTTGTTGAAGATTCAATAAAGAAGCATGCTCACAAGGTTCTAAATGGAACCATTATGGTGCCATTAAAAAAGGTTCTATATAGCACCAAAAAATGTTCCGCTATGGTTACAACACTGTTTGTGGCTATATAGAACCATTTTCTTCTGGTTCTTTATATAACCTTTATGGAGAATGGTTCTATAAAGAACCTTTCTGAATCTGAAGGTTCTTTGGAAATCCTTTTGAAGAACCATACTGGGTTTTTTATGCTGGTCAGCCATATTATACTGTTAAAATTCCATAGGTGTTTTTATTGTGCTAATTGACAAGTCGAATAAAGTGAGCCACCTCTGCTAGAGCTGGTGGTATCTGAGAAGAGAATTGAGAACCATTCATTGATTTAGTCAACTGTTCTCAATTGGCACAAGGCCACACTGTCACTGGCCATAGTCAATTATAACTTGTATTGGCATAACACAACACATTGGAAAAACTGGAATGACACTCTCACTCACAGTAGCACAAAATGTGGCTGCGCCCCCCCCTCCCAAAAAAAGAAAAACCTAACTCCCTGCACTTTGCCATGGGGCAAAGAGAGACCTGTGCAGTTCTATAGCTAGCCACATGCTATTCTACACATTTTGCCATGAGGCTGAGAATTTTCTGTTTTTCATTTCAATTCCACTTTGCATTTTAATATTAGAAGAGTCATCCTCCATAATACTACGAGCGGCTACCTCACCTAAATCAATAGTTGTCATTGTTGGTGTTGTCATTATAGCTGGTGTGCATTTGAGCACAATTGTGAATGTTCCCAATAGTCATTACATTTAGCATACAGCAGACCTACAGAATCTTTTCATCATACACAAACAATAAAATATATTTTCATGGTGAATTAGGCTTACTGTGGGCCACCCTATTGGTCTGTAACATTGCGCAGTGCAGCATTGTCCAATTCAATCTAGATTAGAAATAAGTGCTGTTTCCACATTGCCTAGCTTGGCACTTCACATGTCTGGTGTATCTTTGACCTCCACGTTAACTAGTAGCACTGCCTGTGCTTTATGAAATGTAACACGGCTTCCATCGAGTCTGCAAACGGTGCCAAGAAACCAACAATAAGACTCACATTGTTTTCTGATAGGCATCATCGGCTTCATTCTTCTCATTTCTCCTCTCTTTTCAGGGACCATTTTACTAATATGCATGCAAATACATGTATTTCACCACATAACCATGAAATGAATAGCTGTGAATCAAAGCCAGTGGGGGCTCTGACAAGGACCATTTCCACTCCTCTGTGGAGTGTGTCCATGCAGTACACTCCAATGTTACTGCACTTATTTCAAACCATTCTAATTCCTCCTTTTTTCTCCCCCTCAGCTTGGCACTTTCAGGTCACCGGAAGGGGAATATTTTGTGGAGCCCCTTCACAGTTACAATGGAGAACTCTATGAAGAAGAACACACCAAACCTCATATTGTGTACAGAAAGAAAGCCTCTGTGAATGAGGCAGCCGTGGAGGACACTGCTTGTGACACATCAGGTACATTGAAATTATAAGAGTAGAGGTGCAATGGACATGTTTTGGTCTGAGATGAGTGTTTCTGGTGTGTTATAGAGTTTGTCAGGAGGATTTTGGACACACAGACGCAAGCACACACACACACACACACACAGACAGAGAGAGAAAGAGATAAAGAGAGAGAGAGCTACAGCTACAGCTAGCTGAGTCAGTTCCATTGAGTCAACTGACAGACTTTCATCTGGTGTCTTCCTCTTGGTGCTCCTGCACTCTGATGGCTCTGAGAGGAGAGGAGATGAGAGAGAATGGGACTCCCTGTGCGAGCTGCTACGTGTGGAAGCAAATGTGTGTGTTGTAACGGTTTTGACTTGAGGTTATTTTTTATAGGGGTGCCAGGTAGGTTGTGCCTACCAGAGAAAACATTGGTTTCTCCTTTTAGTTTGGGAGGGAATGAGTCCCATCTGGTCCGTCAAGTCTACACCAATACAAAGGACTTATGTAAACGTCAGAAGGGAAATCAACTTTTCATAAACCCTTAAAACATTGAAAAGAACTTCAAAAACAACTATTATTTTGCGTGGGTTGTATTAGCAACATCAATGGATTACACACACATAATAATATAACACAATGAGTTCTGGTTCCTCCAGAAATGTCCTGTACCTCGGGCCTAAAAAGAGTCCAGCCCGGTAAAGGAGTTCAGTGAACTCAAGTGACTTTTGTCACGCAATGTTTGTCCGTTCATTCCGTGTAGCGTAAACCCAGTATTAAATCATACAATCAATATAACAATTTTACCACAGAACTTTAAAGCGTATCTGCTTTTACTAATTCCTCAACTACATAAATCATCACCGTATACATCATATCAAAACAAATGAAATACCGTATACAAAAAAGGTGGTAGTCAGTCGGTCAGTCAGACAATCCAATCCGCCAACAGATCTCCAGCGGAGAAAGGCCACGAAGAATAGAGAGGAGTAGTCCACGGACGCAAAGAGTGGATCCGATCCTGGGTAAACTCTCTCAGGCTACAAAACACACGTTTAACAGCAACAAAACAACCGGAATAGAGAAGCTTCGGGAACACATCCTCAGTCACGTCTCCATCACAAACGCCACTTTTGCGCAGCTGATGCTGGCTATTTAATTGGGAATTAAAGGGAAAGCATCCTATTGGAAGGAGAAGCACTGAGACGGCTCAAAATAATTCAGGGCCGTCACACACCCCCTCCCCTGGAAAAAGCCGACCATTGCCCTGGAAGGCACATCTTGTTCGGGGAAACCGAGAAAGGTCTCCTCATCACTTTCCTCTACAAAAATTCTCATGACTTTTTGGAGCTCACGCTCCTCAGCTGAGGGGTCACAGGCCTTAAGGTGTGAGAATTCTGGGTCTGGGAATCCGAGAAAAGTATCCTCACTTTCCTCTTCAAAGATATCCAAGATCTTGCGGCGCTCAATCGCCTCCAATTCCTCAGCCGAGGGGTAACAGGCCTTAAGGCGTGAGACATGGACAACGCGCATATCTTCACCTGTGTCCTCTTTCACCACTCGGTAGTTCAAAGGGCCCATCTGCTCCACAATCCTATATGGTCCTTGCCATTTAGGAGCGAGCTTGGCAGAGAAGAATTGTTCAGCTTTCGAGTAAGGATGAGAGCGAAGCCACACCCGATCACGAAGCTGAAACTGCATGTCTCGTCTGTTCTTATCATAATTTCTCTTCTGCTTGAGTCGAGCCTGGGTCATGTTCTTTGAGACAAGAGCTCTCAAGTCATGGAGATGGACTACCTGGTCATAGCAAGCAGCGTCTGGAGTAATCTGCTGGGGCTGTAGCACCATATCCAAGGGTCCTCGGAGGGGACGACTTAGGTTCAGCTCTGCAGGTGTGACTCCAGTGGACTCTTGCACAGCAGAATTCAGGGCAAATCGAAACTCGTGAAGGTGCTTGTCCCAGTGTTTGTGCTGGGTTCCCTACATAGGAAGCAATCATTGTCTTCAAGGTTCGATTTACTCTCTCAGTGAGATTGGTCTGTGGGTGATAGGCCGTGGTCAACTTCTGTCTCAGGTTCCATCTTTGGCAGGTCTCCTCAAAGAGATCAGAGACAAATTGGGAACCTCGATCAGACAGGATGTAATCAGGCACTCCCCAGCGAGTCAGGATCTCTTTCGTAAGGATGTTAGAGACGGTCCTTGCTGTGGCCTGACGCAGGGAAAAGAGTTCCACCCACTTTGAATAATAAACAAACACAAGCATGTACACATTCTGATTGGAGCTTCTAGGAAATGGACCCATCAAATCCACTCCTAGCATTTCCCAAGGTCGGGTAACCACCGTTTGCTGCAACTTGCCAGCAGGCTTTCTACCTTCTGGTTTGTACATTTGACAAACCTGACAGTTTCGGATGTGTGACTTCACATCCATGCTCAGATGTGGCCAGTACAGTAACGCTTGCAACCGCTTGTAGGTTTTGAACCTGCCCAAATGACCAGCTAATGGGTCTTCATGGAAATGTTGAAGCAGTTGTAGGCGTAGAGTTTCAGGTATGTACAATTGGTAGAGGGTTCTGTGAGGTAGTTGTACAACACGGTAGACTTTGTCTTCCATGATGGTCAGCTTTGTGGTAGGATTGACCATCTTTTCTCCATCTTCCAGGATAGTCTGGTACAAAGCCTGTACTTCTGGATCATCCTGTTGGGCTTTCCATATGGTCTCATCAGAGATGGGAAAGTCTGTTTTGGGCGAGTCTCAACTGCTTGACAGGACAGTAGCACATGTAAAATGAGGGCCACCGTTATCACAAGCAGGAGCCCTGGATAAGGCATCTGGAACAGTGTTGTATTTTCCTTTCCTGTATTCTACTGCAAAGGTGAACTCTTGCAACCGTAGAGCCCATCTTATGAGTCTGGTGCTTGGTTTGTTGGTCTTGAACACCCACACAAGGGAGGAATGGTCAGTGACCACAGTGAAGTGTCTTCCCTCCAGGTAGTACCTCCACTTTTCCAAAGCCCAGACAACTGCAAGGCACTCTTGCTCGGTTGTGGAGTAGTTCCGTTCTGCTCCATTCAATGTCCGACTGGCGAACGCTAGCACTTCTTCAGTGCCAAGTCCAGTCTGTTGGACTAGGACAGCACCAAGTCCAACATCACTTGCATCAGTGTAAACAACAAAAGGGGAATCAAAGTTGGGATGACCTAAAATGGGAGGTGTGACGAGGTGTCGTTTCAGGGTTTCAAAGGATGTCTGGCACTTTGCCGTCCATAGGAATTTCACTCCTTTTCGCTTCAACGCGTTGAGGGGTTCTGCCACCTGGTAGAAGTTCGACACAAACCGATGATACCATCCAGCCATCCCAAGGAACCGTTGAAGGGCCTTGAGTGTGGTTGGCACAGGAAAATCTTGTACCGCCTTGGTCTTTTCAGGATCCACATGAATGCCGTCGAAAGACACAATATGGCCAAGGAACTTCAGGGAAGTTTGGCAGAAGTTGCTCTTCTTCATATTCACGGTCAGACCAGCTTCTCTTAGCTTGTCCAACACTGCTTGAAGATCTTGAAAGTGTTGTTCTCTGTTCTAGGAGTAGATAATTATATCGTCCAGGTAAACGAAACAGATCTTCCCTTTGAGCTCACCTAACGCAATCTCCATCAGTCTTTGGAAAGTGGCAGGTGCATTCTTTAATCCAAAAGGCATCACCTTAAAGGAAAACAAGCCCTCAGCACAGACAAAAGCAGTCTTGTCCTTGCTTTCCTGGTCCATCTCAACTTGCCAATAACCACTATTGAGGTCAAGGGTGGTGAACACAACAGCGCCAGACAATGACTCCAGGATCTCGTGGATGGTAGGAAGAGGATAGGCATCAGTCTGGGAAACATTGTTGGTCTTCCTATAGTCCACACAAAATCTAAGACCACCAGTCCTTTTTGGGATGAGGACAACAGGAGCAGCCCAAGGAGAGGAGGAACGTTCTATTATATCTTGTGTTAACATATCATTAATGAGTCCCTTTTGGATGATTAGCTTCGCTGGGGACAAACGATATGGCTTTTGCTTGATCGGCATTTCCTGTGTAAGGAATATTTTGTGCTTCAGGAGCCCGGTGCGTCCTAGCCTTGAAGTACATACATCAGCATTATTCTGCAGCTGTTCCAACAGCCTTAACTCCTCTGGATGTTCCAGCTGAGCTCTTCTTACAGCCTGTAAAAGGAGATCGTCAGAAGGATTATCAAGGGTTAGTGGTAACGGAGCAACGGCAGAGAAGACTGCTGCAACATTTGAACCCCAATCATGGAACTTCGTAGCTTCTGATTGGAAGAAATGCTTCTTGCTCGGATTGTATGGAAACCAGTAGCAATTGTGTGCGATATCAATCTGGACACCACTGAAGTACATGAAATCAATTCCCAACACGACAGGAAAAGCAAGGTTCTTGGTTTGTAGGATAACCGAAGGAATCATATAGGAGCGGTTACACAGGCGGAACTCTACCTCACTCCATCCAAGTGGTCGTTTAGCCTCACCATCAGCCAGGTAGAGTGGACCTTCTGTCCACGGCTTCAAGTTGTATTGCGGACCTTTAACCTCCTTCCACAGTTTCTCATTGAGCAGTGTGTAGGATGACCCGGTGTCCAGGATGGCTCTTCCTGTCCATGGGCCTATGGACAGGGGTAACACCAGTTGGTGCGGTATGAACTGAAAGGAAGGGGATGTCGATGGGGGGGCGTAGGCAGTGACTCTTGGGATTTCAGCTCTGGTTAAAGCACCCAGAGAAGGATGGTCATTCCTGCGAAGAGAGTTAGGTGTGTTGGCCTGTTGTGATTTGTGGTTTCTGGAAGGGTTTTCTTGATACGGTCTTGGACATGTAGCTGAAGAATGTCCCTTTTGGTTACATCTCCAACAGAACATGAGAGGGGTCTTGGCTGGAGACTCTAGCTGTTGTTGATGGTCTGTCTTGGGTAACTGTTTGGGTATCTGTTTCTTTCTTTGGTCATATTGCTGTTGGCATTCTCTGTCCTTCTCAAACTGCTGTCCCAAGCGAACCAGTCCATCGACAGTGGTGACTCGTTCTCGGAGTTGACTGGCTAGTAGTGGGTTGATGTTCTTCAAAATCAATTTAATGACCTCTTCCTCCTCAATGCCAGGTTTCCACCTTCTGCACAGGGAGTGGTAACCGTATGCAAAGTCACGGATACTCTCTTTCTCTCTTTGTACTCGATTCCTGACTCTGTCTGCCAACTCATCTGTGTAGTCCTCAGACAGAAATGCAGAGGAAAACTTGGCCTCAAAGTCAGCCCAGGAGGTAGTGGTGAGACGTGCCACATCCCACCAGTCTCGAGCTGTCCCATGCAACACATTCCTCAATGTGGCAAGGAGTTCTTCGTCAGCCAGGGGATTGAGGGCAAGAAAGTCACGACATCTTTCTAGGTACATTAGCGGATCAGGACTGTCATCTTTTTTCCCAAAGGTGGGAAATTGCAATTTAATGGGCATCGCCCCCACATGACGTCTACTCAATTCACCATGAACAAACGAGCTAGGAGGGATTGAGGAAGTAGAGGGGAAGGGCGTTATCGGACAATGAAAATGAACACCAGGATGCATGGTGGATTGCATCCTGCAAGGGGTGGCTGTAGCATGGCCTTGTCTTGGCTCTTCAGAGGTGCCAGCTTGGCCCTCAGTGGTCTGAACAGAAGTGGACACCAGAGAAACTCTGTGTAAGGAGTTGTGCCTAATGGCGGCCATGTCCACAGACACGTCATCCAACATTTTAACACAATTAGAGAGCTCTGTTTGCAAGTGGTCTACAGTGTTAACCATGGGAGAAAAAACAGAATTAACGTCCTTGAGGACCTCAGTGTGATGATGTTGCAGGCGCCATTGGAGAGTGGCCGTGAGTTGGTTTCGTTGGTAGTCAAACTGCCTGTCCATGGCACCAGTAATTTCCCGTCTTCCACTCTCACTGAGCTCTGTCAGTGTGTGGGTGAGAGTGCTCAGTGAGTTTCTGAATTCCATGGCACTCTGTTGTTGCTCTTCCCTCAGACATTTGAATTTATCGTGGATAAGAGTTTGGAGATGTTGTTGAGTCCGACGAATATCAAGGATGTCGCCTTGAAGTTGTAAAACTACAACCTCTGGAGATAAACCAGACAATGGAGGAAGGTTGGGTGTCAGATGGAGGGCTGGCTCAGTACTTTCACACAGATCCATGTCAATAAGTGAGTAACTGGTTAGACCTCCTGTGGCCTGTGGTCCAGACCGAGCATTCAGATTCCCAGGGCTCTGGCCCAAATCAACTCCATTATCTCCATTCCCATTATGATTTGTGTTGTCAGCTTGATGGTCAGAATGGCCCTGTGTATTCCCATTGACAGGTATGAAATGGATGAGCACATTATCTTGGGGTGAATCCATTGTTTTAATTCCACACAAAATATTTGCTTTGGTTAGTTCTCAATGTTGAGCTGTCCCATCTGGGGTGCCATTTTTTATGTAACGGTTTTGACTTGAGGTTGTTTTTTATAGGGGTGCCAGGTAGGTTGTGCCTACCAGAGAAAACATTGGTTTCTCCTTTTAGTTTGGGAGGGAATGAGTCCCATCTGGGGTGCCATTTTTTATGTAACGGTTTTGACTTGAGGTTATTTTTTATAGGGGTGCCAGGTAGGTTGTGCCTACCAGAGAAAACATTGGTTTCTCCTTTTAGTTTGGGAGGGAATGAGTCCCATCTGGTCCGTCAAGTCTACACCAATACAAAGGACTTATGTAAACGTCAGAAGGGAAATCAACTTTTCATAAACCCTTAAAACATTGAAAAGAACTTCAAAAACAACTATTATTTTGCGTGGGTTGTATTAGCAACATCAATGGATTACACACACATAATAATATAACACAATGAGTTCTGGTTCCTCCAGAAATGTCCTGTACCTCGGGCCTAAAAAGAGTCCAGCCCGGTAAAGGAGTTCAGTGAACTCAAGTGACTTTTGTCACGCAATGTTTGTCCGTTCATTCCGTGTAGCGTAAACCCAGTATTAAATCATACAATCAATATAACAATTTTACCACAGAACTTTAAAGCGTATCTGCTCTTACTAATTCCTCAACTACATAAATCATCACCGTATACATCATATCAAAACAAATGAAATACCGTATACAAAAAAGGTGGTAGTCAGTCGGTCAGTCAGACAATCCAATCCGCCAACAGATCTCCAGCGGAGAAAGGCCACGAAGAATAGAGAGGAGTAGTCCACGGACGCAAAGAGTGGATCCGATCCTGGGTAAACTCTCTCAGGCTACAAAACACACGTTTAACAGCAACAAAACAACCGGAATAGAGAAGCTTCGGGAACACATCCTCAGTCACGTCTCCATCACAAACGCCACTTTTGCGCAGCTGATGCTGGCTATTTAATTGGGAATTAAAGGGAAAGCATCCTATTGGAAGGAGAAGCACTGAGACGGCTCAAAATAATTCAGGGCCGTCACAGTGTGTTTGTGTGTGTGTGTGTGTGTGTTTGTGTGTGTGTGTGTGTGTTTGTGTGTGTCTCAGTCTCCCTGATAACCCCCCCCCCCCCCCCCCCCCCCCCCCTCGTTACCCGGCCTTTAACGAGTTCCAACAGACATTAGCAAGGACGGATAATCGTTGTCTGTCATATACAGTATTATATCCTAAAACTTCAGTATATGATTTGCAATAGGACATTTTACTATTACAGGCATAACCACACTACTGTGATGTCATATTTAGACTTTGATGTAAAGCAGTAGCATAATTTGGCTCATAAAAACACAGTAAGAACTATTTCAAAGTTGTAAATTTTTGTTGTAAGGCAGATACAGTATAACAGATTATGAGTGGTTCTACAGTGACTGACATATCTGATAGACAGCGTATCTGTATGGATTCACTCATGTGATCCCACCATCAGTCAGTCAAACAAATTGTGGCACAGCAACCTCAATGAACAACTGATTGCAGAGAGTTGTATCCAGATGGAATGCCCACTACAATGCATTATAGGCAAAAGGTCAGAGGTTATTCATGTTTCCATAAGAAAAGGACAGGATATGGATGCATCTCACCTCTAATTTCCCAAGCAAGTTCTACTGTAACTAGATGCTTTTTCAGCTCAGGCACAGGGAAATAATTTTGGAAGTTCTTCCTAGTATCGCCAAATCTCAGTTTATTGCCACAAGTTCCTGTTGACTCTGGCACTTCCTGTGGTCCTTTGGTAAGAAAACACGATGGGCCCAGTACCATGAAGACACAGTGTATATTGTATTGTATGAAAGTGATGCCAACTTCAAACATTTAACTATTCATTACTATGAAAATAAAGCTGAATGATATTGATTTGAGTAAAACGCAAGACATGTCACTGCACATAGCTGTTTTTCACATCTGAGAAGGGTCTTTGTGGTAGGGTGTGTGTGTGTGTGTGTGTGTCTGTGTGTGTGGTGTGTACAGCAAAGGATTTGAAATTGAAATGGCAGGGACGTGTGTGATTGTGGTGATTAGGAGCTGAGGAAGAGTGTTTGGGTTCCTGAGAGAGGAAAGTGGTGTTTGATATCTCCTCGGTCCTGAGAACCCTCTGAGTGTGTGTTTGCTTGTGTGTGTTACATTTCAGATTGTATGACCTGTACATTGAATATTAAGTCTAAGAAATACATTGGAGTATGTTTTTTAACCAGTGGGGATGAATATAAGACCGTGTGTTGGCTTTTACAAAGGCCCTTTGTAGCTCTGGATTTTCAATAAAGGAATATGTTTACTTCTGATAAGAATCATGGTGAACAGAAACAGTTCAACCTTTGTGCTGGAGACAGAGGCCTTTTTCTATGACTGGTGTCGCATTGCAATTGGTGTAGATTTAGTGATCTTTCTTCTAAGGAAACAAGAGTGAAGAGGTACTGGTGCTACTCCATTGAGTTTGGTTGTCATCTCAAGATTAAAATCCGACTCAGAAGTCACCCGTCCAACCCCTGAAAAACGAAAGGTCAGTGTAGTCTGGCATCCAGTCTATGACACCAGTCTATGACACCAGTCTATGATGTTGGGGCTTCGCGCCATCTTTGGTGTGTGGCAGAGTGCCAGGCTTACCTAAAGTGAACCCCACCCACCCCCTCATCTCTTCACTCCTTCTCTCTCCAGGCCCTTGGACCTCAACTCGTTCATTTTGACTCATTCCTTCAGCAATAATATTTAAAGAAGAGCAGCAGCATCTTTACTTTGGAAGCATTCTCTAGTAGTAAAAACAGGCTTTCAAGGAAGCGAGTGAGAGTTGATTGTATGATCAATTCAATAGCCTGTGATCCCAGCTTGCAGTATAAGCTTGTGGTTCATATTGTGTGTATTATATTCATTGGACCATCTCTTTTCCAGGACATAAACACAGACACAAGAGGAACAGCGACAAGGTGAAGAGACGTCCGCTGTCCAGCAGTAGCAGCAGCATGCTGGACGACCTGGACGACCTGGACGGCCTGTCTGCAGGCCTGACTGCCGATCCCTTCTCCAGAACAGAGAGAGAGAGCGGCAGACGGCCGGCTAATGACAGCAGCGGCGACTCAGGACCTCACAGGAGATCAAAGCGCTTCCTCTCCTATCCCCGCTTTGTAGAGGTCATGGTGGTGGCAGACAGCAAGATGGTGGAACATCACGGGAGCAACCTTCAGCACTACATACTCACATTAATGTCTATCGTAAGTTCTGCTCCGTTAACCGACCGCAAGCGAGCCAGCCAGCTTCTTTGATTGTAGGGGAGGCCAGGATCTTATTTTCTGTCCCGGGACATTGGCAGGGAGGCAGAGGGCTCAGAGGGAAAGGGCAGCCCGGGGAAGGAGTAAACAAAATGTTCAAATGGTCAGGAGAGGGGCAGCATGAGGTGGATCTGTCTGAGAGCTTTGATGAATGTGTAAAAATAATCTCAGGTATGTTGCATAGATGGCATCCTCCTGTCCACTTCAAATAAATGCTTCTTCAGGTGTTTGTGGCTCAGCACCTATGGGGTAGCTAAACTAGCCTTTATTGTGATCCTGGCCGTCTGCATTCTCTACAAGATCTGACTGCAGCCATAATCAACCTCTCAAATAGGACTATGAGTCCAGGTTTTTCTTCCCTTAAAACTGCATGTTGATTTATAATATCTGAACCACTGATTGAGTAGACTCCTAAGGGGTTTATGTATTCCGGAGACTGAAATGTATTGATAAAAAAACAGTGTCTATAATCTTTCCCTTCAGGTGTCTTCCATCTACAAGGATCCCAGCATCGGAAATCTGATTAACGTTGTGATTGTGAAGTTAGTCATAATCAACAATGAGCTGGTGAGATCACATCTCTAAAACACTGCAGTCATTCAGTTCCAGCAGCACATTACAGGACTGTAAACATCTCCCTCTTACTCTCTGCTGTAGGATGGCCCAACCATTTCCTTCAATGCACAGACCACTTTAAAGAACTTCTGTATCTGGCAACAGAGGCAAAATCACCAAGATGAGAATCATCACTCCCACCACGACACAGCCATTCTCATCACCAGGTACACTGTCACTCCCACCACGACACAGCCATTCTCATCACCAGGTACGCTGTCACTCCCACCACGACACAGCCATTCTCAGCACCATCTCTTGGTGTAACGGCTAAAGTGTTGTGTTGACAGTCGCTGGGCCTCGTTTCGAGCCCTGGTTGGGGGCAACCCCCTGAATTCTCTGCAATGTGTTGCCTTTTGTTTATACAAACGAGTACACTAGTTGACATAGGGCATCTCTGGTGTCACAGTTCTGGGGCATGAAACCAGTGACATGACTTCCGTCTGTGTGTTCTTCACAGGCAAGACATCTGCCGAGCGCGGGACAAGTGTGACACATTAGGTAAGAGGAGCTCTAAGGACACATGCAATAGACTGTGCAACATAACGTTTGATTGAGGACAGTTTCATAACCATATTGATGTACCTGATGCCAGATAACGATTCTGCTTTTGATAGTGCTGATGACAATATAATGATGATGATGATAATGGTGATACTCTTGGTTTGCAGGGCTTGCAGAGCTCGGCACCGTGTGTGATCCATACAGAAGCTGCAGTATTAGTGAGGACAATGGGCTCAGCACTGCGTTCACTATCGCCCATGAACTGGGCCATGTGTGAGTACGGCATGCTGTTTAGTCTTTGATTGATTTCATGTCATTACAACTCTAAAGCTGTATTAGTGTGTCATGCTTATGTGGCCCTGGTTTTCCTCTTAAAATGTCTCCAAGCTTCAAGATCTAAGTCTGCATGTGCAACGTCCCAAGTCAGCATGCACCTGCCTGCCTTCATCCAGCGTGGCAATACAACCCCAGGCCACTACATTGGAGACTGTTACAGACTTGAACAACCCTTGTGTCTTAGTCAAATAATATTTTCTTTGCCACACACACAAAAGGTGGGATTGTTGAATTCCATTCTTATTAGCACCAAGCGGCTTCAGGTCTGCTTAGCGACAAAGCTTGGTGGAATACAGTACCTACCTGTCATACTGTACCGTAGAGAGGTACCATACGGTACAGTACAGTACCATAGGAGAGAGGTACCATACTATATAATACCTATCCCCTGTGAGCCTACTCTACCAGACACTGGCCCCTGCACAGACCTGCTACTAATGTCAACCCCAACCAGCCCAGTCATTTAACCCTGTGTGTTACCAGTCTGCTGCTTAAAGAATGATGCTTTATTTACCACAGTCAAACAAATCTCCCAAAACCGGTCCTTTCGTGCTTAGTTGAACAATCAGTCTAACATGTAGGTTTATTGATGATGGGTTAGACCTGTGTGTTGTGGTGAATATATGTTCTCACTTGTGGTTTGGCCTCCTGACAGATTCAACATGCCCCATGATGACAGCAACAAGTGCAAAGAGGAGGGGGTTAAAATACAGCAGCATGTGATGGCGCCCACACTCAACTACTACACTAACCCCTGGATGTGGTCCAAGTGTAGCAGGAAATACATCACAGAGTTCCTTGAGTATGTAACGGCCATTGTTTTCTATTTTAGACGTGCATGTCATTATGGAGAAGTGTTATTGTCGTTAACGTCAGTAGCACCACACCGCAGTATGGGTTAAATGACCAGTCAGCTATTCAATCAAAACTGGTATCTGGATATTTCTGGGTTAAAGGGAAACAACATGACTTCTGTGTTGTTAGTGTATATTTGGAACGTTAATTACTTCCGTATATAGTTTTTGATTGAATAGAGTTCCAGCTCTTGTTTTCATATCAATCGCCTTGTAGTTGGTGCAGTAGGGGTTCTGTTATTTACAGGGTACTACCTCGCCATCTGTACTGAGTGTGTTTTCTGTCTGTTTGTGTCTTTGTTTTTTCCCCTTTTTTCTTGAAGTCATTTTATTTGTATTTCTTAATAGCACAGGGTATGGAGAGTGCTTACTTGATGAGCCCATTTCTAGGCCATACAGTCTGTCGCAGCAGCTGCCTGGACGGATATACAATGTCAATAAACAATGTGAATTGATATTTGGGCCGGGGACACAGGTGTGCCCTTATATGGTAAGAGAATGGACCACACAGATTTCAAATGACAGTTCACTGTCTCGTCCTACATTATTATAGTCTATGGTTCTAGACATTCTATACCAGAGTCACCTTATTCTGTCAGTTGGCTATCTCTCAGCTAGGTCTTCTGTACAGCATGTGTTAAAGCAGTTGTTTACACACTACTCCTCCTGTGAGTGAATGTGCCCTGCAAACCGCTGGGCTTGATGTTGTCAGGGCTTAGCTCCAGGCTTTGTTTAAAGGGCACACGCCTTGTAAGACATGGAAGAGTATATAGCACTGTATGTGTGTTTGTGGATGAGGCTCAGGCAAGGGAATGGTAACTGTGTGTGTTTGTGGATGAGGCTCAGGCAAGGGAATGGTAACTGTGTGTGATTGTGGATGGGGCTTAGGCAAGGGAATGGTAACTGTGTGTGTGTGTGTGTGTGTGTGTGTGCATGTTTTTTATAGGTCCAGTGCCGCAGACTGTGGTGCACCAGCCCAGAGGGGGCCCAGAGGGGCTGCAGGACCCAACACATGCCTTGGGCTGACGGGACCGAGTGCTCTCCAGGAAAGGCAAGTATCAGAGAGACGTACCGCAAGATGAAAGGATCTGATAGGGAGAGGGAAGGAAATGGACAGATGGGGATAAATAGAAAGGGTGAGATGAAGAGAAAGAGAGTGAGACGAGCACCAGATTCTTATGTAGTGTGTACACAGAGAGAGAGGCTAAAATAGTTTCATGCACATCTGTGCATGAACACACAAACACATTCACATACAACCAAGCTAGCTTTATCACTATGCTGGAGCATGCTGGAACATTTAATGTTATGAACTGTCAAAATACACCCCATAAATAACCACAAAGGAAACTTAGATATGAACCTTCTTTGTTCCGGCTGCTATTTAAATGACTCACAACTATAAAATGTATTTTTTCAAAAGCCCAAATGACAAAAGAAAACAACAAGATCACAGAAATCTGCCAAGAAATCAATTCACCAATGAAGACTGGATATAAACTCGTGAGCCAGAGTGGGACGTACGTGGCAGTTGCTCCAAATTCCTCCATTTGTTTAAACATGGATTTGTTTGCTTCAGAGACTGTATTATTATTAGGCAATAATAGGCTTATGGTGGAGCTGTGAATGTAGGCTTGTGGAGATTTCCCTCTCCATTACTGCTTTAGTGTAGCTTCTAATTAGGCCCTGTACCAAACCCTTCACTTCCTGCCTGTCTGTCTGACATAAAAGGGCTGCGGGGCGGCCGGGCCGGGTTGCTGAGGTCCCATAGCACACATGTTCAGAGCCTGCTCTGGTTACACATTGTATTCCTGCACACAAACCAACCTCATGCCAAGACTATGGCTATGCCATGCTCAGCACCGAGGTTGCCGCTGTTTAGAATGCAGTCGTTGTCACCAAGGGAAATGGATTGTCCGCTATAAACTGAAACATATCTTCCCCTTTGTGTTCACTTCCTCTCAGACCGGCACATTTGTAATGGGTGTCTTTTTGGGTTCCGTCTTTTTCCAGTCGTCTTGTCATTTTTCCCAGATTAACGTCAAAGGAGGTTGTGAAGTGCTTTCAGGATAATGTGTTGCCAGTGTGCAGACTAAGGTTTCCTACTATCATGCTCTTCCTCTCTCTCTCTCTCTCTCTCTCTCTCACCCTCCCTCTCTCTCTCTCTCACTCTGTCTCTTTCTTTCTCTCCACAGCACTGTAAACATGGCCAGTGCATTCCCAAGGAGCACGACGCCACCCCCGTGGACGGGGCATGGGGAGGCTGGTCTCCGTTTGGCTCTTGCTCGAGGACGTGTGGCGGGGGCATCAAGATTGCCGTGCGCGAGTGCAACCAACCTGTGTAAGCACAGTCTTTGTAGTCATGCACATCTACTGAACTGTGTCTCCCTATGAGCTGCAGTGGTCAATGTACCATAACATCAAGCCTCCTTAAATGAATTCTTTCCAGAGCAATTCTAAAGTACAGTCACAGCAGATTTGATGCTGTATCTATCTACCACCTTCCTCCAGGCCCAAGAACGGGGGGAAGTACTGTGTGGGGCGCAGGATGAAGTTCCGCTCGTGTAACTCAGAGCCCTGCTCCAAGCAGAAGAAGGACTTCAGAGAGGAGCAATGTGCTGCCTTTGATGGCCGGCACTTCAACATCAACGGTCTACCTCCTAACGTGCGCTGGGTACCCAAGTACAGCGGAAGTAAGAACATCTCTCTCTTTACGCCTTCTTGGTTTTGCATCTTACTAACACAGATAAAAATTAACTGGACTCTTAGGCCTTTAGAATGGGTGTCGTTGTAAGCTAACTAAAATTTCCTGTAGATGTGCACAAAGCATTCGGAGTGCTCGGTGAATCGATGCGATATAGCATGAGGAGTTATGTGAACTTGTTGGAACATCCAAATGGTTGAATTTTCATTAGCCACTTTGAGTTTGAGTTTATTTGTATTTTCCAGGGACAGTGCACATTAATAAACGTTTCAGTAAAAGTGCCGGTTTTAGCCAGCCGGCTAATTTTCAACCGCAGTCCCTGGGCAGGTTATTAGAAACAATTACAATATAGACAATCATTGAGCAGTGAGCACACGCAGAGCAACATAGGATAAGCAAGACGTAGCATACAGACAGAGCAACATAGGACAAGCAAGACGTAGCATACAGACAGAGCAACATAGAACAAAAAGCAGCAAGACAAAATTCATTAAAGCAACAAAGTGTTTCTACACCTCACAAGCTACAGACAACATGGAAAGTGGCAATACACAGCTAGGGATTTTGTTCACAAATCTGATTGATATTTAGCCATGTATTCTTACATTTTGTGAAAGTGTGATAGGTGGTGCAGTTATGTGTGTCTGATGGCAGTGTATTCCAGACATGGGAAGCTCTCACAGAGAAAGCGGATTTACTAAAGGTGCTTTTCCTTAAGGGAACTATACAGTCACCTCTCATGGCAGACCTTGTGGATCTGCTGCCATATGTTTGGGTTTTCTGTTTAACAAAAATACTGAGTGGAGGGGGAGCCAGGTCATTTAGGATCTTGAATACAAGACATGCGTCGGTGTATTGCACAAGATTTTCCCAACTCACGAGCTCATGCTTTCTGAGGATGTAACAGTGATGATGGCTACTAGGCTTCCTATCAAGCACTTTGAGAGCCTGTTTGTAGACAGACTGAATAGGTTTTAATGTTGTACAGCAAGCTTGGGCCCAACTAGTCAAGCAGTATGTTAAGTGGGGGGAGTATCATAGATTTGAAGTACAGTTTTGCTACCTCTGTAGTCAAACAATTTTGTATAAATCGGAAATTAGCTAGG
This sequence comes from Oncorhynchus mykiss, assembly GCF_013265735.2. Lineage (NCBI taxonomy): Eukaryota > Metazoa > Chordata > Actinopteri > Salmoniformes > Salmonidae > Oncorhynchus > Oncorhynchus mykiss. Next base: position 50,902,322 of record NC_048571.1, read on the forward strand.
TTGAATTTGGTTATCTGAATGACCTTTTTCACATGCTTTTTAAAAGAGAGGTTGGAATGATGCCAGGGTACTTAAAATCAGATACCACCTGGAGCTTCTCCCCTGACACATAGACATCTGGTTCAGTAGCATCTGTTGCCCTCTTTGTGAAGAACATGCAGACAGTTTTTTTTCACATTGAGATGCAAACACGAGTCACTGAGCCACTTTGTAACCTGGACCATTACAGTAGTGAGTTATTTTGCAGCTTGTTGTTTGCTCTTTGCATGCACATATATCACTGTATCATCTGCAAACATTTGAACTTCAGACCCAGTACAGACAGAAGGCAGATCATTAATGTACAGGCTGAACAGGAGGGGCCCCAGTATTGACCCCTGGGGCACGCCCACATCATAGCTAAGAGTGGGCGACAGCTCATTGCTCACTCTGACACACTAAGTTCTGCCTTCAAGGTATGATTTCATCCATCTCAAGGCACCGGGGGAAAAGTTGAACTTGGACAATTTTGTGATGAGAATCTCATGGTTAACAGTATCAAAAGCCTTCCTTAGGTCCAGAAACACAGCCCCAACAACGCCCCCTTTGTCCATCTTGGACTTCACATTTTCCAGAAGAAAGCAGTTGGCTGTTTCTGTGGAGTGTTTCGCTCTGAAGCCAAACTGCATGGAGTGTAATGTGAAGGGGCTGTTGTTGAGGTGGGCAATCAGTTGTTCTGCTACACACTTTTCAACAACCTTTGACATCACAGGTAGTATACTAATGGGCCTGTAGTTACTCACGTCAGCAGGGTCGCCCAATTTAAAGATGGCCGTAATGATGGCCGACTTCCATACCCTTGGAAACACCCCGAGACCAATAGATGTGTTGGTGACCTTAGTAATGGGGCCAATGAGTGACTCCTTGTAGTTTTTAAGAAAGGTAGAGTCCGGCCCAAACACATATTTTGCTTTAGAGTTCTTTACTGAGCTAATCACCTTGTTCACCTTTGACTCAGAAACCTCCCTTATGATGAAGACAGGTTGAGCGTCATTCACTCGCACTGATCCCAAGATACCAGTGGAGGGGTTCTGTGTCAGCACCCTGACAGTCAATAAAGTAGGAATTGAAGGCTATTGCTATTTCGACTGCATCCTGTGTTAGATTGTTATTCACCATGAGTTCTAGTATTTTTGCAGTGTTACTATGGTCTTTCCCTGTAAACTTTTTTAGATTCTCCCAGATCAGTTTAGAATTTCCCTTTGCTTCACCAATTATGTTAATAAAAAAGTTTGCCTTGGCCTGTCTGATTTCTTTCATCACCTTATTTCTCAACATGGTAAACCTACATCTGTCATGCTCCAATTTGGATCTTAGGGATGTTTTTAGAGCATAATCTCGTTGTTGCATCAATTTCCAGATTACTCCATTTAGCCATGGAAGAGTGCTCTTTTGGCCAGGTTTGGATTTGATTTTCTTTAGGGAACCATTTATTGTTGTCTTTAATGAGGTCAGTGGACTGTTTTCACCATTCCCTCTTCCTCTTCTGTCCTGTAGTTCAGATGAAGGATCGCTGTAAGCTGTTCTGCAGGGTGGCTGGCAGCACGGCCTACTACCAGCTCAGGGACCGGGTCATCGACGGCACGCCATGTGGCCCCGACACCAACGACATCTGTGTGCAGGGCCTGTGCAGGGTGAGACTGACACACAGCCTTTAACGACCTCAGCCTGACAGTTAACCTAAAATGCCATTCGTAACAGTCATAAGAGCTGTTATAACAGCTGTCATGATGCCATTATTTTAAAATGAGGAGAATATTATTCACGGAGGAGGTGTGGTTCTTCATTTTACTGTACTCTTGAGCTAAAGTCCATTGTCCCTATTACAGGCAACAGACTAAAACCAATTATACCAGAATAGAGTTTCACTGTCGTGCTATTTACAATAGAGAATTTCTGTCAGGTGTGTTACAGTTATATGAATTTAACACACTTAACCGGGTTCGATTCGGTGTATTAAGGAAACAATTTATTAGGTTTTATCCCTGCAGATGGGAGAAGGTTGCAGGGCACAGTACAGGATTTCATAAGAAATTCCACTACTTTAATGACATTTCTTTCCCCCCTGCTTTTTTCTCCTCCACTTCCTTCTCCTCGTTTTCCTTCCCTCCTTACTCCTCCTCATCCCTGTGCAGCAAGCGGGATGTGACCATGTGTTGAATTCCAAGGCGAGGAGAGATAAGTGTGGTGTGTGTGGCGGTGACAACTCCTCGTGCAAGACCGTGGCAGGCACCTTCAACATGGTGCGCTACGGTGAGCCAAACTGTGTGTTATCCCAATGACCGAAAAGTGTCATTGAAACCTTTTCACTATTATATACTGACCGCTGACCTTGTCATGGTCACTCAGAGACGTTGAGTTCTCCTCTGCTGGTTGTGCTGCAGGATACAACGAAGTAGTGAGAATACCCAGTGGTGCTACAAATATTGATGTGCGTCAACACAGCTACTCAGGGAAACCAGAGGACGATAACTACCTCGGTAAGACTCAAACTCACGATCAAAACACTTTTAGGGGTCTTGTTGGCTGTTGAATTTGAAACATTAGCTGGAGGATTTGATTTGTCACTGTCTGTCATGTCAAAGTTCAGTATGTCTAACATTCAGAGGTGTCAACAGCTTTAGTATTCTCTTCTTGAGCAGATATGTTTTGTCTGGTTGTTGGTGCTACTGTAGTGTCCTGCCTGTCCTCAGCGGAGAGATTTGGAGGGCCTGTTGAACTTGGCATGTTGGAGAGTTTGTGGCACACATGCTAAAACATTAATTACCCAGAACTCACATAGCCCTCTGGGTGTAATTTCATTCTCTCTGTGCTGCTCGTAAAAGTGTAAAAGCTACTATGCTTGTGTTTCTTGGTGTTTCTTTGTTCGCGTGTGCATGTGCGTGCGCGTGTGACTCTCTGCGGGTGCGCTGGGGCCTAAGGGGGAACAGGGAGGGAACAGGGGGTAGGGGGGCTTGTGGGAAGTGGGCTGGTCTCTGTGGCCACATTACTGTGATGTGTGAAATGGTGAGGAAAGTAACTCAGGAAATTAGCTCCATAATCGCATTAGTGTGAATGTGTGCAGCAGACTGTCTGATGAACAGAACAGGAGGACTGAGATTCCTCCAGTAGAAATGTAGGATTATTTTACCCCAGTTAGGTTTATCTGCCCTCTGTTGCAGCCCTTGCTGTAAATGAAAACATCAACTGTTATGCTGCTCTATGTTTTTATCACTGTGTCCTCAAGAGAAGGAAAAAGGAGTTTAGCGAACTTAATAAAGACTTGTGGTTTTGCACCCTGTCCCGTACTGTACTTTCAGAATCTTATGCCATCTTATTTACTCATGTCAGTGTCACCTCCTCTGTCTTTTTCTCCAGCTGTTTCAAACAGTCGTGGGGACTTCCTGCTCAATGGCGAGTTTGTAGTCAGCATGTTTAAAAGGGAAATCAAAGTGGGCAATGCCGTCATCGAGTACAGCGGATCCGACCACGTCATCGAGAGAATCAACTGCACTGACCGCATCGAGGAGGAGATCATTGTCCAGGTAACAACTCCTTACCTGCCTGTTGAGAAGGTTATGATGCAAATGGAACAGTGGAATTGTACTGATTGTTCTGTTCCTCTGCCCTCCGATCCCTCCTCAGGTGCTTTCTGTAGGTAACTTGTACAACCCAGACGTCAGGTACTCCTATAACATCCCCATCGAGGATAAACCCCAGCAGTTTGTCTGGGATGCCTACGGGCCCTGGCAGGACTGCAGCAGGCCCTGCCAAGGTGAGGGATGGGAAGGGAACGTAAGAAGTGTGGTTTGGGGGTTAAAGAGAAGATGAGGGGTGTCGGAAAGGTTGAGGTGGTGGAGAGGTGTGGGCGTGTGGGAAAGGAGGTGTGGAGGGAGGTGAAAGGTTGAGGGAGAGAGAAGGTGAGGCTTTATGTGGTTGTATCTGACCACTATTAAATCCAATATTGGCTCCAAGGCTCTTACAACCATGTACTAAGAAATTTGCATTAAATAGTGGAGAATAGTGGACCATACAGTGTTGTCAGGGCGGTGGGAAGCATCAGGAGTCAGATGGAATTCAGGAGCAAAATGCTGGTATTAATTATCAGATGTAGAAGGTGAGCTGGATATACAGTATTAATATTGACAGGATGTTGATCGACACTGACTTACAGACTTATAGAGTCAATATACTGAAGCTACATTTGCCTTCTAAGACAGAATAATAATAATAAATGCTGTTTAGCAGACACTTTTATCCAAAGCGACTTGGGTGGTCCCAGGAATCAAACCCACTACCCTGGCATTACAAGCGCCATGCTTTACCAAATGAGCTACAAAGGACCACCTTCAAACAAGACAGAGCACCTTTAACTTTGACAAAGCGTCAGTAATTCCTCACACAGCTGAGTTCAGCAGAGTCTGAGACAACATGTCAGTCCAGGCTATGCACTCTTGAAAATTCTTCTTCTTCTCCTGTAGTGTTTTAGCGCAGACTACACCTGAAACGTTGTATTGGATGCGGGAAATAAAAAAGGCGGGAAATCCATAACAAAAAAAACTCAGTCCTTCAAAATCCACTCAGAGCACCACTCAGATCTGGTGACCTGAGAGGATGGAACTTCTGCTCCATTCAGTATGCCATGCAGCTCCTCACCTGTTTCATCCTTCATTCCCAAAAAGCGTTCAGCTGCAGATAGGCTGATATTGATCTTTCTTGAGTTCTTCGCCACTCCTGCAGTGCAGTTTATCACCATAGCAATAAATGACAAAATATCGACTTTCTGCTCGACAAGGGTATCTGGATCCTGCACCTTGCGAATGGAACCCACAGCACTGAACGTTGGTGTCTCCATGGCAACCGAACCACTAGAACATCATTTAACTTTTCTCGCAGCCTCTGCTTAGGAGACACGCTGAACAGCTTTTAACCTAGCAATCTCTGCCTCCTTCACCCTTACAGGACATTTCCATTGAACGCGTCAATCGCCGAGCACCAACTGTTTCAGGAATTTTCATTGCGATCTTCTTAGCGCTAACTTCTACATAGAATCCAGAAATCACGCCCTTGATTGGTGCCCTGCTCCGAAAATCGAAGGCAGTCAACTCTTTCTCCTTGAATCTGCTAAGGCGCAACGCGCACTCCTTCTGTTCTGCCGACATACAAAAATCTACGAAATTCCACTTCTGTCCACCCGAACGGATTCCACAGTATACCATCACCAATATCTTGGCAACATAAAACGGATCTCCCAGGTACATCTTCTTATCCTCAAACTGCCCTCCTACTACAAACTGTGAAGTAGTTGTGCTAGGAGCAGTAGGCTCACTAGACAGCGTTTTAATTGTGATTATAGCGCTCTTTATCCGTCCTTTATCGACTGTAGTCCATCCAGTATTGTCGTCACCTTCATTCTTAATCTCATTTTTGCTAGCGCCGTCAAATTCAAACTCGATGTCCACTTACGCCATTCTCTCTAGCTCTCGCAATCAGAGATCTTGGCCTCTCTTGAAAATGGGCATCTGAACAGGCTTAAAGCCCAACCCCTAGCCTAAAAATTCATTCCCTTCACAATTAGTACTTCTCAATAGTTATCATATCAATGACCATTCCATAATACATTTCATCATATGAGGACAAAATATCCCATTAATGTTCAATGAATATACTGTAGATATTCGGAAAACCTCCCTCAACATAGAACATTGTAATGGGAAACTATGATGGATAACAATGATGTATAACTATGATGGAAAGCTATGATAGATAACTATGATGGAGAGCTATGATGGATAACTATGATGGATAACAATGCGCATGTGACCGGTCGGCGTGCTCTCCAAATCAGTCCACAAAACAATCTGCCGTGGAGAGTACAGATTGGCCATACAAATGTATATTTTCTTCTAATTAAACAATGATACATTTCTACTCGCATGTGACTTTTTCTCTAACAACAGTGGGACATGTTTCGCGTTAGGAATATGCTTGAAAACATTAGCAATATGAACAACCATAAGCAAACCATTAGCAATAGAATTAAATGTCCAAAATAACTTTAGAATAAAATCTTTGAAGATGTAGGGCTCTATTTTAACAACCTAACGCAATGGTAAATCTTAGCACTGGTGGTAGCGCTATAGGTCTGGGCATGTGTCAGAAATATTTGTGCTATTTTTACAGTGGGAATTATGGGCGCAATAGCTGGCGGTGGCGTGAAAGCGCTGGGTTTTTGATGAATAAATAAATTGTAGGTTGGCGGAGGGCTTGATCATTCACTGGCCAATCAACGTGTTCCATGGCTTAATACTGCAAGCTGTTATCTCAAGTTGTGTAGGTTATTGACCGTCTTTGTGTTGCCATCAACTTCAATATTCTCCTCCGAGTCCGTTTATTAAATAGCATAGGCTACAGTAATGAATAATAGCAACAGCAAAATACAGCTTTGGCAGTCAACATTGTTGTACTTGCTTAACCTATAGGCCTATACAGGTCGCTCCACCCCTTGGGTGCCTTTTGAGTAGTGTAACTTGGTGATTTATTAACCTAATTTAAACATTCTGTCATAATGAGCACATGTTCAACTTAATAAAAAAACTTGTTTTCCCATCTCAAAATGTTAAATAAGCTAAATTACGATAGCAAGTGCCAAGTAAAGTAACAGGGTTAATCATAAGGGTTGACGATTTCATCTTAAGTCAGCCATAAATACCCCTGTTACAGGGAGAATGGAAGCTTGTTGTGTGCAACAGAGAATGTCAATTAAATTCAAGCTTGACAAACAACATTGAAATTGTTAAAACATTTCTAGTCTGTCTATCTATGGGTCACAGGGTTGACATATTATGCTTGACCCGCTGAATTTTCCACCACAAACATTCGAAAATGTCAAAAAAAGATTAGAACCAGCTCACCTGCTTTTACACTAGGGTTTGACTACAATGTTTATTTTAGTTTTTACAATTTTATTAATAGGAATAGTATTACCATATTAAAATGAGAGTTCAGTTTGCAGAACAGGGTTGACCTTAAAATGAGGGGGAAAAATGTTATAAATGTTTTCATGAATCACTAATCACATTAAATAAATGAATAACAATCGCCACAAAGCAACATAATAACTAGGGCTTTACAATGATGGTCAAAACTTTGAGAAATGCTGTGGTTAAGTCACAGAGGGTGGTCAGAGGGACATGTCAAAATGCTGTGGTTAAGTCACAGAGGGTGGTCAGAGGGACATGTCAAAATGCTGTGGTTAAGTCACAGAGGGTGTACTGAGGGACATGTCAAATTGCTGAATTGTGGCACTTTAGCAAGTCTTTATTCATATTAAAAAACAGATGTATTTAATTTTCTTTATTTAATATAACAGGCTTTTAAAATACTATATTGGTGCACAATTACTACTGCAAATATCACTCATTTCGTGGAACGACCCATACATGCGTGTCTTTACGCATGACACTTCTTCCGAAATAAAGAACACTAGGCTCCCTTTAAAATGTATTGTAGACTATGTGTGAGGCACATTTGCAATAAGCAAAATATAGGCTTATCCATCATTGATGTGGAATTATAGGACCAAATCATTTGAATAAGAAAAGAGGAGTGCATTGTTGGTAACTGGACAAGAGGCACTCTGGAAATGGGGATGGATATCAGTGAAATGGTGTATGCAGGTAGGCCAATGTGAATTGTGAATAATGCAAAAGCAAAACGGCAAAAGCCTCACCAGTAGACCATTTAGAAACCTTTTATGGATGGGCTACTTGGCTTATGCATGGCCAGGATAAGAGAGATACCCAACTCATTGTTGTTGAACCAGATTTCATTGTAGTAGTCTAGGGGTAGCCTACTGAGGGCTTGGTTTTTCATCTAATGAAATGAAAATCAATAAATTGTTACAGGAAAATAACTTCAACGTTTCTAAAAACGAGGGTCACTTACATCATCTCTCGCTCCAAGAGCTGGCTAAAAAAATGTAGCCTACAATACATAGATTAAAAGGGGATGTCCGCTTACTGTTTTGCTGCTCCCAAATGTACCTTTTAATAAAGCTTGGTGATAAAGATTTATTAAAAAGCTATCTCTTGAACCAAACCCTTAATTGATAGTCTTGGCTTCTTGGTGAATGGATAGGGCAGGAGAAAAAAAACAACAGCCCCATGGCTATGCTTGGTTTTAAATTAAATTAAACGAAATGGAGAAAAAATACATTATATTACAACATATTTATTTAAAAATATATAATTTTCAATATATATATTTATTATTTTTTATTAGAAAAAAAAACAGTATATATACAAGCATACAAACAGACAATGATAACATATGCTAGGGTGTACAACAAATTCTAGATTATACAAATATCTTTTTTTAACAGCTTTCTTATTAGAAGAACGTACAAGTGCTCTTAATGTATTGCTAAAATTCCTTATAGAAAACACGGAAGAGAGTTTTTTTTATTAGTGAATTTACATTTATGAATATTACATTTTTCCATTAGCACAATTAGATTTATGAGGTAAAACATGTTTTCTTTGTCCTTATTACAGTTAAGGAAACCGAGCAGCACATTCTCCCATAAAAAAACAAAAGTCATCAAGAATATTAACAGTATAAAACTATGAATATCTTGCCATCATTTTTTTACACGTAGCCAATGCCAAAATAATGCTCAACACAAAAAGTACTGTTAATGTTAATGTGTTTTCTGAGCTTCTTCAGGTAGTGATTCTGGTTACACCTCTAAATAACATGAAAGTTCCAGATGGAATAGCATCAAAGACTATGGCGAACTCTCTAGGTGTAACAAGGATATTGTAACGAGATTTTAAAAAATCCTCATAATTGAGTAACACTCCTTCCTCATTAAAAAGTTGACTCACCAGCAGCGTATGATTATTAAACCAGTTGTTAAAAAATGAAGACTTGTTTCTATACAAAATATCCTTATTGTTCCAAATGAAATGCCTATGCGGGGAAAAGCACATATCTCTTGTTCCATGAGCATACGGGCACAGTCCGTCACGGCTGGACAGGCTGCGCATCCGCTGTCAAAATCAATGTCATTATCATCCACATTACCGTTAAGACCTGCTTTTGGTGAGTCTTAAATCACTGAATGAAAATTGCACTTGTGCGAGTTTTAAAGACACATCTCAAATATTCCCACCATCCCACCTCAAGTAAGCTGATGTCAGACAGGTAAATTGCTGAACCTGGCTGACAATAGAGCCTGCAGTGTATTTCTTCACTAATACATATCTATTTATCTATGGGGATTTACTGCCACTTTGACTGATTTACAGCTCATAATGCTTGGTTATAACAATTAAGAACAGAAGGTATAGGAGGAAGAGTGATGTTTCTTAGAAAGATTTTTTTTAATAAAAACGATTTTGCTGTGATTTAAACCACACGATTCCTGGAGGCACACACTCCTGCTGGTTTTCCGTCTTGACGAGTGTCTGATTTAGACTCCAAAGAATTCAAGCTTGCGTGGACTTTCTAGACAATCTATTTATTGATTCAATGCCAGGTACTGGGAGAAACTAAAAGCAGCAGGACCATGACCAAGGAACTAAACCCTCTCTCCCACCCCATCAGGAGAGCGTAAGAGGAAGATCCTGTGTAGTAGAGAGTCGGACCGTGTGGTGGTCTCAGACCAGAGGTGCCATGGGGCCGCCAGACCAGCCATGGTCACAGAACCCTGCAACGCAGAGTGTGAAATCAGGTACTGCCTAAACCACTCTCAATCGCTTTATCTGTCCATATTGCAGATTTCTTTGATCACTCTCAGTCTTTATATCTGTGATATGTGTGCTGTTTGATACAAAGTTCAGTTTTATCCTGTCAGCGTCTTTCACCTATGACCTTTCCTGTCTGTGTAGGTGGCATGTGGCGAGGAAGAGCGAGTGCACAGTCCCATGTGGGGTGGGATATCGTACGCTGGAGATCTACTGCGCCAAACTCAGCCGTGCCGATGGAAAGACCCAGAAGGTGGACGAGCGTTACTGCAGCAGTCAACGCAAACCTGACAACAAGGAGAGTTGCCATGGAGACTGTAACCCAGGAGGATGGGAGTACTCATCTTGGTCAGAGGTGAGAATGCCTGTTATAGTTTTAAGGGATTTATAAAAAGAGAGGGAAAAGGTTTAATACGTGTGTGCATGTGTTGCAGTGCTCCAAAAGCTGTGGAGGAGGGTCCCGGCGTCGTGCGGCTGTGTGTGGAAAGTCTTCTGAGGCGGGAAGTGATGAGAGCAAGTGCAGCCAGAGAGACAAGCTGACCACCGTCCAGAACTGCAATGAGTTCCTATGTCCTGCGTGGAAGACCGGAGACTGGTCTGAGGTCAGTTCTATGGAGAATGGTTGGACTACGCTTTGGGAATGTTGCTTAGCATTTGAAGCTAATCATTTGAAGGTAATCAGACCGGAGACTGGTCTGAGGTCAGTTCTATGGAGAATGTTTGCTTAGCATTTGAAGCAAATTGAGGAATTTTGAACTCAGATGGCCTTTTTACATTACGACCAGTTCGCAGCCAAATCAGGGTTCTGATTCTACACCTGACAGCAGACATAGTGTAAAAATAACATTTGTAGGACAGAGGGAATAATCTTGAATTTGTTTGACTAAGGAATTCTACTCCTATAATATAAAGAGGAAGTATTAAACATGTAAAAATGACTGGGCGCCAGGGAAGTTGGTCAAAGGAATGTCTTGTCATGTTCGGTGCACGACTGTACCCGTGTTTGTGGGGTAGTAACTAGCTTGATTGTGTAGTTTACACGTTCTGTCCAGCAGTTCAAAAGGCTTTGAGTGCGCCTACACAAACAAACACTGTACACACATAGCTAGCCTACTGTACATGTCAATCTATGTGCCCCTGTTTCTCATTTTGCCCGTTGACTGTTGCAGTGCCTGGTGACGTGTGGGAAAGGGTACAAGCATCGGCAGACATGGTGCCAGTTTGCGGAGGACCGACTGGACGACCGCTTCTGTGACTCGATGTCCAAGCCTGAGTCCGTCCAGACGTGTCAGCAGCAGGATTGTGCTTCGTGGCAGGTCGGACCATGGGGACAGGTGAGTCACGCGTGTTGTACAGTTGACATACCTGTAGAGTGACATGTTTTGTGGCAGGTAATATTATGATCTGTTTGCCCGGGTGGCACACACTGTATTTCAGGTGACATCTGTGGCTTCCAGTCACCCCCTGTCCCTCAAAGACTACAGTGTTGTGTCTTGTAAAAGCTAACGATTATCTGAACTTATGTGTCATTCCAACTGTGTCCAACTGTTTCTAATATTAGAATATGACCCAATGAAGCAGCTATTTTTACAATCTATCATAATAAACCCATTTTGCTTCAGAGTTTTAGTTATGTGTTCATGAGGCTATACAGAGCCTAATGTGATTTTTTAAAAATAAAAAAAATCTCCTATGAACTTTCTTCAGATCACAGGAGGTTGGTTTAATTGGCGAGGATGGGTTTGTGGTAATGGCTGGAGCAGAATCAGTGGCATGGCATTCAATACATCAAACACATGGTTTCTATGTGTTTGATGCCATTCCATTAGCTCCTTTCCAGCCATTATTATGAGCCGTCCTCCCCTCAGCAGCCTCCACTATTCCAGATGTAGAGCAAAGACAGGAGAAAGACAAGCCACTCATTTAGTCTATCCCCCATTTACTCTGCTGTTTAAGCACATTGCTGACCGTGCCAAAATAAGCATATACAATCTGTACACAATCTGTGTCGACATACTCCCCTATATTTATGCTTGCTAATGCATTGCCAGTTTATATCTCTCAGGACGCAAAAAAAAAACTTTCTCTGTAGCAATCCTGTAGCAAGGTGTCGCAACGTTTTCCAAATCAAAACTGGGCACTTCATCTTAACACAGCTTGTGTGTGCAGACTGCCTGTAAGCCTAAACGTGTGATGGGAGATTAGGTGTTCCTATACCATGGCATAGGCAATCATGTTAAATGTATATTTGAAGCTGTTTAATGAAGCGCGCGGAATCTTAGCTGAAGTTGCTGCCACACAAGTTTGACCTCATTTCATCGGAGTCAGTGAGGTAGAAGAGAGTGTGGTGTGTACCCACTGACTTGGCTACAGTGGAAAGTAGATGAGTTACTCATGCATTATGATCCTGAAGGCTGTTATCTGCTGGCACTAGTCTGACCAGTGCACTTCTTTTCCATTCAGTTACTCATTTTTGGGAAGATTTGCTACATTGGCTTGTTTTTGTCCCTCTCTGACTTTCTCTTTCTCCCTCTCTATCTTTCTCTCCATTGCTCTCATTCTTCATATCTCTCTGTTCTCTTACTCTCTCTTTGGTGGACTCAGTGCACTACCTCGTGTGGACCAGGCTACCAGATGCGAGCTGTGAAGTGCGTTGTGGGGACATACGGGTCCGTCATGGACGACACTGAATGTAACGCTGCCACGCGGCCCACTGACACTCAGGTAAGGACACAGTCCACTAAGACCCATCTCAACATCTCTAGAACTTCCACTCATCTCCTCTGCACTGATCTGGACACTTGACACAGGATAAGTGAAAGCCATGGGGTGGATTCCTTCTCATTTTGTGAAAATGCTTTTGTATACTGCCCTTTCAAGTGATATTTGTGAGAATATATCTTTTAGATATATATATATATCTATTAGGCCACCCAGGGCTTGACTGTCAGACTCAGTAGACCACACAAGACCCTAACCCGCTCCTGACACACTACTCGAATGCTTGGTTGTGAGCTGACCATGTGACCTGCCCTATCCCCCCCAGTTGTAGAATGGTGTTCAATTCTATAGTGAGGAAAGGGGGGTTCCCCGTGCAGGCTGAGACACAGGTACAGTCACTGGCACTGTGAGGTAGGAAGGAAGTCCCACACCCAGTCCATTACCACCTGGACTCAATAAGGCCTTGTTGTCTAGACAGGGGTTAGAGGGGGGCTGTGCTGGCTCTTACCCCCAGACGGAGACACATAGCTGGGATTGTCTCCCTCCAGCAGTCCATCCCCTTACCAAGCATGAGGGAGGAGGAAAGAGGGCCTGTCCACGGCAGGTCCGCACAACAGCTCCTGTCAAGGAACAGGAGGGTGTCTGGGGATGGGTGATAGAGGGGGAGTGGAAGCTGGCTCTAACCCCAGAAACAGAAAGATTTTGCAGTAACAGTAGGCCATGGGGCAGGACTGGATGATGGGGCAAAACATTCCTTGATTATTTGTGGAAAATGTCCTCACCTTGGTTATGTAAATCAAACCTACAGTCTGCTAGCTGTATTGTTTGTCTGTAAAGAGTGTTGTAGTGTAGTGTAATAGTCTAGTTTCCCACCTTAATGTCTGTCTGTCAACACCTTATGTGAACCTATCTGAAAAACCTCTTCAGGAAGACAATTCCCGCTCTGTTGAAGTGTCATGACCAAGACATAAATGGTGAACACAAACAGTTGCGGAGTAATCGTCACACATTTCATGAGCCTCTACTTTTATGAACCTCTTTGTGCATCAATTTAGTTTATTAGGGCCTGCTTCTTTCTTCTTCATGCTAATAGTGGGAAGGTAGGATGGACCGTTTTCCCGCGGCATGGCGGGCGGGTCCTGGTTGGGTGGGGTGTGGAGGGGTGGGTTGTGATGGGGTGTGGAGGGGTGGGTTGTGATGGGGTGGGGTGGGCCATAAACACTGGCTGAGACTCCGGTCACAGGGAGGCCCCCCTGGTTCAGGCCTTAATTCCCGACTCAGCCATCATGCCCAGTGACCCTGAACCAGTCACTTCATCTCCCTGTGATTCCAGCCAGTCATCCGTGAAGTCAGCTCCGAGGCCGCACACCCTAAACCACTCCGGGGCTGGAAAAGGGGGAAAGACGACAGAATGGAGCTTATGTTTCAGGACGCCTGTCTCTACCTCAGTTGACCAGTGAGAAGGAGGGGAGAAAAACAAAAAAACACACAACGATGACTGAACACTTGCCTCATACACACCTACCCGCAGATGGGTACACAACATGGGTCTTTCTATAAACTAGGGTACTAGTGATCTTTTCTTGTAGTGGACTGTTTGTAGCTGTTGCAATGTCATTCATAATAATTGTGAATACATTAAGATATAATGGGTGGAACATAAATACATTCAATATAATTAATGAGTTGAATCAAAGTCTATATTTAAACTCTTTCTCGTGCTTGGAGTCTTCACAGATTTGGCAAAAATCGTGTGACATAAAACACAACCTTTCTTTCCTTACATTTATAATACTGCTGTTTCTCGTTATATCATATACTAACAATTTAACAATTGAATTACACATTTAACATGATCCTGTAAAATTCCTGGATGTTGCTGTCAGACTCTTTTTTTTTTGTAATGAGATCTTGGAAGTGTACTGTAACCTCATAGCATTTCGTATCTCCCTATGTTGTGCTGTGATGACAATTTTCATGGACACACATACCCCAAATAATGGATGGGTTGCAAAATCGAATTCTTCTATCAAGAAAGAGTAACTTGAACAAGAATATTCAAACAAAAATCGATACTGTCATTAGTAGGGTTCTTCAAAAATGATAGTTGTTCGATGCGCATTTGATGCTGTTAAGTTACGTGGGGAAACGATCAGCCGATTCAGGAAAGGATTATGAAGTTATTGAAAGCTGGTGTGATACAGCATGCGATTGAACAACAGCCAAAGTGCAGAAATGAACGTTGATCTGGAGAATTGACAGAACATGTTGGTGTCTATATTGCTGTGGCGGTCAAGTTAATTAGCCTATGTCCTGGACAACATTATGTCAACATTCCTGAGGTAAGATTACATACAGTCCGTGTACGTTTTGATCGCAGTAGCGGTGCGTGTGTAAAATCACCGGGAACCCAAGGTCCTCCCAAAAAAGCCATATTACAAACTGTGTTTTGTGATAGTTGCATATTTTGCTCTATAAGCAAACAATGCATAGTTCATATTCCTTGACACTGTGATATATAAGCCTAAAGGCCGAGACAATAGGAAGAAATTCAACCACACCTTTGTTTATCAGAAAACCGGAGAGCAACCTCTGTCCAGTTGGTCCACGAATCATATTGCATGTAACATGACGAATAGCATGGTCAAGCAAGTTAATGTTCCTGACATTTTAGGACTACTAAACAGCTATTGATTTAGAACCACAGAGTTACCACAAGTCACAAAGAAAACAGGTGCTGCTTCCACTGATCCAGCACCATTTCAAATTTAACATTTCAACATGATCTAATCACCTATGCTTAGTCTAACACATTGACAACTAAAAGATACCAAAAACAATTTAGTCCAATAAACGTAAATTAAATATTATGTGGCTTTACCTAGTACTGATTTCTGTGTGTGTGTGTGCGTGCATGCTTGCAAGTAGAAAGAAATGTGTTGACTCACCCTAATTGTAGAGAAACGCCAATGTCATCCTCCTCTTTCATGTTGCCTAAATGGTCTATGACTCTGCCATACAGTACGCGCTTTACGTTTTTGTTGTCCTAGTCTACCTGGCTAAAATGCTTGCTCGCTAGCCTAACTTGCTCCAGGCCAGCTAGTTAACATTAGCCTACGACATCTAGCTACATATTGACCTTCCATCTTCTCAGGTCAGGGGCACAATGTATTCATTTATGGTTGTATCACAATCACCATTATAATCATTGGCCAGTACAGAGAATTAAGTCAAACTTATTAAAAAGTATTAATCCCTATCTCCATCCATGGCTAATTTAGGAAAGGGACAATTTTAGCAAGCTAGCAACCAACCGGTCGACCACAGCATGGTGAGATGCAACAATTCAATGACGTATGGCTTATGATGTGATTGGTGTGAAACCAAATCCAAACTGTCTTCCCTTGACACTTTTTTTGGTGTGCCAGCACCATTCATAGCTGAACTTGTTCAGTTTAGCGCAATGCTGATTGGTTATTATTATTATTTAAAAAAATACTCAAGGGAGGCCAAATGCTCACTGGCTTACCTTGGGTAGATGGGCTACACATACTGAGACAGAGGGGCGCTGTTTTGTTCACAGATACTTTCTCTGGTGAGATACATTCAGCCTGTTGTGAATTGAAGGACATTTTGGAAACAGAGACGAAAGATACATTATTTTGTTTCTTTTTTTCTTGGTACATTGTTTGGGGAAGCCTGGCTTCCCTTGACTCCCAAGACTACACGCCACTGTTTGAGACACTTTTTTTTTTCTTTTTTTTTTTGTAAAAATGGTGCAATCGGAAAATTGAAAATGGCTTGTTTAGCCATTCTTGAATAGAAATAGAAGAAGAAAAATGGCTTGTTTTTCATTTTTGCATATGAAACCCCCCCCCAAAAACGTAATATTTCCATTTTCACATGTAGACGGGGTTAAATGTGGAATGCCTGTCATTGGTTAAGTGCACAGCCAACACTTCCTGTCCTTTCAAAGTAGGACTTCACCCTTCCAACTGTTTTGCCCATGCTACAGACGACTATTTTGGTCCACTAATACAGTACTAGTAAAGGCCCAGTGCACTACTTTTGTGAAGGTAAAAAATGGACCCCATAAATCCACCACATTTTAGTAATATATATTTTTATTCCGATTTTTCACGGGGTGCTGCAGCACCCTCGGCATCCCTACTTCCCACGGGTATGAACAACCGTATCTATTGCTAGACTAGAGATACGGCCCTACTGTAGCTATAGTGTAGCTCAGTGGTTGCACATCTAACTAGCTGTAATTAAGTAAGGGTGTGAATGGTAGAGACTGTGTTCAGCTACCCAGAACTGTCTGATCAGCTTGGTAGGGTGCCGTGGGTGTGAATAGCAATGGAATGAAACATCCAACCAATGCCTTGAGTCGTGCTGTAGGTCCACCACACGTCCGGAGAGTTGTGGGGTCCTGTCCAGAAGCAGCCCCTATCGTAGACACTTGTGGAGATCTGAAAGGATTGGACAGGTGTAAGCCATACCGCCAAATTTCCACCAAGCCTTTGAGAGGGTAAGGTGGAGCTCTCACCATGTCACCACCAATCAATCCCTCTCAGATCTCCAGAAGTGTCTAGACTCTGGGCAGTAGGGGCTAGGTGTTGTTTCTGGACAAGCCATAGGTATTATGGTAGAGCAGTCAGTCAGCCTGGAACTGTCTAAAATGTTTAAAAGGCAGTGCATTTAAAAACAAGATTTTGGTCTGTTTTTTTAAAGAGATTTCCACACACACACTATGAGGTAGGGCCGGGACGATATCAATATTGCAATATTTTTTCCATGGCAAACATTTTAACACAAAGCAGACCAAACTCTTTGGTCCTTTAAAAACCTGCTGTATGTAAAATATTGTGTGCTACTGTATAGCTTGGAAAATAAATGCATGTGACTCTGGATGACAACTTAATGGTGTTTGTAGCCAACATTAGGGGTGTTTTCCTAAAGAAGTTAAATCCGCTAAGTGTTTTGTTTCTTTGGCACGATACTAATGAGTATCATGATATTGGCATCGTCCCGGCCCTACTATGAGGTCAAAATAAAACTCTGAAATCGTGAAAATTATAATAATGGCCTTATTGTGTAAGAGCTGTTCCAAAAATGTCTGTAATTTCTGTTCAGGTGGGATGGAACTTTTGGCCCACATCATGACATCATAATGTGATATGATTATCATAGACCAATGACTGTTCATCTGGGAAAGGGGGTGGACTCTAGACCATCCTATCAGCCAATCAGGGCTGTGTTTGTAAATATCTTCACATTAGTTTCCTATCACCCACATGATCAATCTGAGCATTTCAAGGACCAAAGGAGGCTCAAGGAAATAAATGAAAAGTACTTTGGAGTTATTTTCATTAAATAAACACAGTGATTTATTAGATATACAGTGATGATTTAAAAATACAATTACAAAGACTGCATGGATGCTTTAATAGCTGTCAAATACATGCTTCCTCTATCATTGGGAGAATCTCAATTACATTTTCTTGATCCATTGCAACCTCGCTCCTCCTCTCTTCGTCTCAGAGGTCCTTCCCCTCTCACCTTCTTATCCAATTGGTTTTGAGAAGGAGGTGAGGAGAGAGGACGTGAGGAATCAAGGAAATGCAATTCAGATTCTCCCCTTGTTTACCCCATTCCTCACCTCATTCTCAGAGCACATTGGGGGAGAGGAGTGATGGTTCCTCCCCTCCAGCTGCAATGCACTTTCAAGGAGTGGAAGAAACAAAGACAGAGGAAGAAATAATCGTTTTCAGACACAGACGCCCACACACACACACAATGCTTGAAGAGTTTACTGATTATAATGATTTCATTATTGGTTATTATTATTGTCAATGATTTTTTTGACAAAACCCATTGTATTATTATTATTTCATTCTATTATATTATTATATTCACTATTAAAACATATAGTAATGCTGTTGTTTATCCTTTTCGTTGTCCAGGAATGTTTGGCACGGCTTTAAATGATAGAGAATTTGACCAAAGCACAAAAAGACCTGGCAACTAAGCATGACAAGGAAACACGCAGTGTTTCTTGTGATATTCTGACATTTTTTTGGTTGTTGCTAAGTGGAATTATGGTCTCATTGTGCCTATCTATACTTTTATTCCTGTAACTAAACATGGGAAGCTGCAAGAAAATCATATTTAAATGTATATCTAACCATTTTGAAATGTTGACCCTGATGTCACACATTGGCCCCTTTATTTATATAAAGACGCACATACATCAACACACACCCACAGTCATAGACAGGTCTTGGTTGCCTCCTTCATTCTTTCTCTTATTATTCCCACCACTTCCACCCCACCACCATGTTTTACAATGTATTTAACTGTGTTAGTGTAAAGCTGCGGAGGCTGTGTTCTCCAGCCTGCCTGGCTGCCAGGGTCCTGTTTATTTCCACTCAGAGGATGAGTGTGGAATGTGGAGCCCTCTGTAACACAACTATACCTAAGTTAGGCCCCTCTCTGCTCACCTTTCTGCTCAACCCAGAACTAGGGGGTCAAAGGTCATGAGAGGGCTCTGGGGAGGAGAGCACGGCGGAAGAAGGAGGAGCCCAGTAACACGCCAGTGACTGGGATACCTCTCCACTGTGACACGTTATGACAGGCACCAGGTTATTCAGATGGAGGGGTTTAACACTGTGTATTTCTGGGATCCTCCTCCACTGTGACACGTTATGACAGGCATCAGGTTATTCAGATGGAGGGGTTTAACACTGTATTTCTGGGATCCTCCTCCACTGTGACACGTTATGACAGGCATCAGGTTATTCAGATGGAGGGGTTTAACACTGTATTTCTGGGATCCTCCTCCACTGTGACACGTTATGACAGGCATCAGGTTATTCAGATGGAGGGGTTTAACACTGCATTTCTGGGATCCTCCTCCACTGTGACACGTTATGACAGGCATCAGGTTATTCAGATGGAGGGGTTTAACACTGTATTTCTGGGATCCTCCTCCACTGTGACACGTTATGACAGGCATCAGGTTATTCAGATGGAGGGGTTTAACACTGTGTATTTCTGGGATCCTCCTCCACTGTGACACGTTATGACAGGCATCAGGTTATTCAGATGGAGGGGTTTAACACTGTATTTCTGGGATCCTCCTCCACTGTGACACGTTATGACAGGCATCAGGTTATTCAGATGGAGGGGTTTAACACTGCATTTCTGGGATCCGTCAGAGTAACACTGTTACTTTTAGTCTGATGATGGGTACACTTCTGTTGGAGCTGCACAGTAAGTAGATGACAGTACAGTAGGCTGTGTTTCTGTCACTGTAATTGTTTTAATGGATTTGTATGGTTGTCCCTGTAGGACTGTGAACTGACCCAGTGTCCCATCAGTCACCCGGTACCGCCGGGGACCAAAGTGCCCTCCCACCTCCCACACAAAACCCAGTGGAGGTTCGGCTCCTGGACACAGGTTGGTTCTATCAGTTACTCCACCACTCAATGAAGCAATTACATACTCTGTGTGTTGTACTACAATTGTACTAATTGCCTCCATCTCCACCACAGTGTAGCGCCACTTGCGGCAAAGGGACCCGGATGCGCTATGTCAGTTGCCGTGACAACCAGGGTGGCGTTGCGGAGGATTCTGCCTGCTCCCACCTGGCCAAGCCCCCGGCCAGGGAGGTGTGCTCTGTAGTGGCCTGCGGACAGTGGAAGGTCCTTGAATGGACATCTGTAAGTAACTATTTTTGTTTAATCAACCACCAATGTTTAATGCATTTACCATGTACACTTAAAATATTTGACATTACCACAGGGTCTTGTGGCTAAGGATATTAAATCCATATATCCATTATATCCATTACTAATCTCTTTAAAGTTCCAATGCAGCTGTTTTTATCTCAATATCAAATAATTTCTGAGTAACAATTATGTACCTTACCGTGATTGTTTTCAATTAAAATGGTCAACATTTTTTAATAATTGCTTTTTAGCACAGAGCAAATTCTCAAGCAAGAATTCTGCTAGGACTGTCTGGGAGTGGTCTACAATATATTTACAAAAGTATGTGGACAGCCCTTCAAATGAGTGGATTCGGCTATTTCAACCACACCCATGTCTGACAGGTGTATAAAATTGAGCACACCGCCATGCAATCTCCACAGACAAACATTGGCAGTAGAATGGCCTTACTGAAGAGCTCGTCTGTACTCGGTTGCAACACTCACTACCGATTTCCGAACTGCCTCTGGAAGCAACGTCAGCATAAGAACTGTTCGTTGGGAGCTTCATGAAATGGGTTTCCATCGGCTGGAGTGGTGTAAAGCTCGCCACCATTGGACTGTTTAGCAGTGGAAACGCGTTCTCTGGAGTGATAAATCACACTTCGCCATCTGGCAGTCCAACGGATGAATCTGGGTTTGGCGGATGCCAGGAGAACTCTGCCAACTGTAAAGGTTTGTAGAGGAGCTAGGCCCCTTAGTTCCAGTAAAGGGAAATCTTAACGCTACACCATGCAACAACATTCTAGACAATTCGGTGCTCCCAACTTTACGGCAACAGTTTGGGGAGCCCCTTTCCTGTTTCAGCATGACAATGCCCCCATGCTCAAAGCAAGGTCCATACAGAAATTGTTTGTCGAGATCGGTGTGGAAGAACATGACTGGCCTGCACAGAGCCCTGACGTCAACCCAATCGAACGCCTTCATATTAATGCCCATGTTTTTGGAATGAGATTTTCAACGAGCACGTGTCCACATACTTTTGGTAATGTAGTGTAAGTGGGTAGGGGAAAACTGAAATCTAGCTGTTATTGGCAGAGAGGTTTGGAACTCTCTTTCTTATTTCTTATTTAACAAATCATTCCAACCTCATAGTGTGGAAATATACATCAAACACAGCAAAATCGTTTTTTTGACTGCACTGGGCCTTTAACCTTCAATTCCAAAGTGAACTCTTCGAGAGGGAAATCTGACAACCATTATATGCTCTGTCGGCACTGTTCATTAAGTTGTATTTCACAATGAAATCTCTAGCCAGCTCAGTGGATTATAATATCTGAGGTTTGTTTAGCTGTGGTTTGAACCTTTCAGACCACTGTTCATAATCACTTTGTGTGATTGTGTGTTTCTCTGGTCCAAGGGGAGGAGGAGATGAAACAGGCTTTGGTGTGTTTGGAGGGTTGGCAAGGGGATAGAGGGACGCGTGAGGAACAAGGGGCTGGAGAGAGGGGCTAGGGTCCTTGTTTGCAGATGTTTCTCATCAGACAGAGAGCACTAGTCATACTCCCACCATGCTGCAGTTATGGCCACCACGCACAAACACACACACGCACGCACGAATGCACACATACACACATTCACTCACACATAGACACACACACAGATAGCTAGATACAGGCTGTGGGAGGGAGGGTCTCTCTGACTGCTTATTTATTCCAGAGCAACTCAGTGGGCTCCAGGCAGGCAGGCAGGAAGCAGCTCAGCCCAAGGCCACAGCAAACAGAGCCACAGAGAGAGACCGCTCTGACTCTAAACGTTCACATTACACGCTCTTGATATGGAACCGGAAATGAACCCTGATGGAGGGAGTGATAGCTATGGCATGGCGGATGTCCCAGTTAGGACATGAAGTTTAATGGCTGTTCTACCAATATAAGACCTAACTGTAAAAGCAGCCTAAGTGTTGTGGTTTTAACTTGTGCATAGGCCTACACAGGGCCTGTTAAAGTGCAGTAACTACACCATTTTTCGGATTGGGAGATGCTTGTGCAATATCCACACCTATTTGAAATAGGCAGCATTGTTGAGTCCTAGACAGTAAACCCTTGGCCAGTGTAATCCCTGGCTCAGTAGCATGGTACAGTACAGTACAGTGGACAGTTCTTGCATAATTCCAGGTCTTATGCAAGACAGATACAGTCCAGTTTACTCCACTTGGCCAGACGTAATTGGAGCAGCATGAGTCTTTGGCAGAAGCTCTCTTTTATTTTCTTTAAGGAAGAGCTGTTTGGGTCAGCCATGTTTACAGAGACAAGACTAAGCTGCTACAGCAAGTTCTGTTTGTGTTTATATGCTTTGTATCTTACTGGGTGTGTGTGCCTGTGTGTGTGTGTGTGTGTGCACAGTGTTCTGTATCCTGCGGGCAGGGGAAGACCACACGCCAGGTGGTGTGTGTGAACTTCAGTGATCAGATAGTGGACGTAGTGGAGTGTGACGCTGATGACCGTCCGGCCACAGAGCAGGAGTGTGCCATGTCCCAGTGCCCTGCTGCCCGCTCCAGTGACTCTCGGCCCCTCCCTTCACCCAGCGGGGGCCCCCGCAATAACCTGCCCACGACTGCTGATGGGCGCGGTGGAGGGCGAGCCCAGGCCCACCAGTGGAGAACAGGACCCTGGGGAGCGGTGAGTTTCTTACACTGGACACCATTTACAATCATCTTGGAGTCCTAGGTTCCTTAACCTTAAATGAATGCATACAACCTAAGTGGTCTCCCATTACAATTGTATAAGTGGGAAGGCAGCACAGCTGAGCACTATCTCAGTCTTGTGTTGATGTTGACCTTTATGAGGCTGTCTGTCTGTGATGTATCCTAACCCAAGAAGTCAATGAGTTTTTGCTGATAGTTTTGGCAGTTAGTAGTCTATTGTATAGCTGTTATTCAAAATGGGGTTATTACAGTCAGTTGCACAGCAATCTGTGTCCCCAAATAGCTGGTGTTATTTAAAAGATCATGGGAAATAGCAAGGGCTATTTTTGGGATCTCTTCCTTCCTTTTCCAGAGGATATGTGTTTTAATATAGCAGTGCATTATCCATCCCAGTTTCCTAAAGCACATAGTCTCTGAGGTCAATCTGACACTTGCAAAAATGATGTATGTGTGCTTTTGTATACTTGTCTGTCAACGGGTGCCTTTTTGCACATACTGTATGTTAGTTTGTTATTGTATTTAAGAAATGGTGTGTTGGTCTTTGTGTGTGCACTTGTTTCACTGTAGCTGGTGTGTGTATGTGCAAAGGTCTGCAGTATGTGACACTGTGTTTTTTGGTCAATATATTCTTGTTGTAACCCATTGTTTGAGTGAGGTATGTGTGTATAGATGAGCGCCATACATTTGCATGGATGAGTACATGTACATGTGTTAGTGTTTGGATGTCTACTTGCTTGTCTCTGAGGTAGTGCACACACACCTGTACGTGTGAGAGTGTGTTATCCATCTGTCTCAAACGGTGTTCTCCTCCATGTGACGTCAGTGCTCGAGCACGTGTGCGGGCGGCTTCCAGAGGCGTGTGGTGGTGTGCCAGGATGAGAATGGTTATGCTGTCAACAACTGTGAGGAGCACTCCAAACCCATCGAGCAGCGCTCCTGTGAGTCCGGACCCTGTCCACAGTGGGTCTATGGGAACTGGGGAGAGGTGAGAGAACACAATCCGCCCTACAGCACTGATACACTGCGGGGCTTAGTTGCACTTTGATGACTTCATCCCATCGTTATGAACCTTGGCGTTCTGACAGCGGTCATTCTTCTATAATTCCATTCTTCTGAAATTGCTGGGCTGTATGTCTAAAGGTTAGAGGTTAAAGGTTAGAAATGAGGTGTTCGATGTCCTAGATAGGTAGGCGTATGTTGGGTGGGGATTTCATACTGTACGTTAGATAAACAATGGCGTGAATCAACTGTCCCGACTTTGTCTACACACTCCTCCTTACTTCTGTTCTGTCCTGCAGTGTACCAAGCCGTGTGGGGGAGGAATAAAGACGCGGCTCGTGGCGTGTCAAAGGCCCAACGGAGAGCGCTTTAACGATCTGAGCTGTGAGATTCTTGACAAACCGCCCGACCGTGAGCAGTGCAATACTCAGTCGTGCCCGTCTAACCCCCACTGGAGCACAGACCCATGGAGCTCGGTACGCTCGTAAATATATCCCTTTTGTTTTCTTTCTCCCCTCTTTTTTTTTAACAGTCCTCTCATTTCACCACACACAGAGTTTCACCACTAAACTGTGTAGCATGACAAAGCAAAACAAACAAAGAATTAAACTTGAGGGAGAAGGATGGTTCTGTAGACTTACATGCTGGAAACTCAATTTTTCACCTCACCTCCACCTCACCTTTACCCTTTCCCTTGGTGCCTGAGACTGGTCGTCCTTCTAGAGACAGATGGGAATTGATTTCTGTTGCACTTAAGAGAAAAAATAAACACACAACACACCAAAAAGTACAACCTCTGAAATGCTTCATTGACAGCTGTGACCATAAGAACACTTTCTCTGTTATCAGTCTTAGTCAGTGTTCAAAATTCAGGATCAGTTGGTATTTCAGAATCAAAGCTAGTTTGTAAGATATTGTTTTCAAATATAATTTATTACTTAAGAGATTTTCTTCTTGGTTTCCTTTGTATATACAGTAGCCTTAACCTCCAGCGTTTCTGTCATACCTCTTTGTATTCGCACACAGTCAATCGTTGTTCATATGCAAATATTGATGAATGTTTCTGTATATCAGGAATTTAAGATGCCTTGTTTTGTTTTTTTTGTAAACACCCAAATAATGGAGATACGGTATACTCAAGTGTTGGTGCTGTTCATAGTTTTTACACGTGGCAAAGAAAATAACCTGAAAAGAGTCCAAGTGAATACACCAACCCTATTGGGACTATATCGTTTTTTGTGTACTCTAGAGATATACAGTGCCTTCGGAAAGTATTCAGACACTTTGACATTTTCCACATTTTGTTACGTTACAGCCTTATTCTAAAATAGTTTTTTTTTAATCCTCAGCAATCTACACACACTACCCCATAATGACAAAGCGAAAACAGGTTTTTAGATTTTTCTTTCAACTATATTAAATATAAAAAAAACTGAAAGACCTTATTTACATAAGTACTCAAACCCTTTGTAATGAGATTCGAAATTGTGCTCAGTTGCATCCTGTTTTCATTGATCGTCCTTAACATGTTTATACAACTTGATTGCAGACCACCTGTGGTAAATTCAATTGATTGGACATGACTTGGAACTGTCTATATAAAGTCTCACTGTTGAAAGTGCATGTCAGAGCAAAAACCAAGCCATGAGGTTGATGGAATTTTCCGTAGAGCTCCGTGACAGGATTGTGTCGAGGCACAGATCTGGGGAAGGGTAGCAAAACATTTCTTCAGCATTGAAGGTCCCCAAGAACACAGTGGCCTCCATCATTCTTAAACTGAAGAAGTTTGGAACCACCAAGACTCTTCCTAGAGCTGGCCGCTCGGCCAAACTGATCAATCGGGGCGAGAAGGGCCTTGGTCAGGGAGGTGACCAAGAACCCGATGGTCACTCTGACAGCGCTCTAGAGTTATTTTGTGGAGATGGGAGAACCTTCCAGAAGGACAACCATCTCTGCAGCACTCCACCAATCAGGCACTTTATGATAGAATGGCCAGATGGAAGCCACTCCTCAGGAAAAGGCACATGACAGATTGACCAAGATTGAACTCTTTAGCCTGAATGTCTAGCATCATGTCTGGAGGACCATCCCTACAGTGAAGCATGGTGGTGGCAGCATCATGTGTGGGGATGTTTTTCAGTGGCAGGGACTGGGAGACTAGTCAGGATCAAGGGAAAGATGAACGGAGCAAAGAACAGAGAGATCCTTAATGAAAACCTGCTCCAGAGCGCTTAGGACCGCAGACTAGTGGTGAAGGTTCACCTTTTTATAAATTAGCAAACATTTCTAAAAAAAACTGTTTTTGCTTTGTCATTATGGGGTATCGTGTGTCAATTTGATGAGGGAAAAAAACAACAATTTAATAATAAAAAATAAAAAAGCTGTAACCTAACAAATATGGAAAAAGTGTAGGGGTCTGAATACTTTCCGAAAGGCACTATATATATCATTCTGATGCTACAGCTTTATTGACCATCATAACTGTAAGAATTCAATTGGTCTTAAAGGGGCAATCTGCAGTTCAAACAATAACAAAGCATCAGCCCACCACTGTTTCAGTAAACAGCTGAGGGATGGGGCTGGAGAAATGTCATGGACAGATCTATAGATGCATGGACCGACCATCCATGTTTTAACCATGTTTTAATACCGTGTTTTGTTTACAATTACATTGTTCACCAACAAAGGGGTGAAACAAGCTTAGATATTTAAAAGTCAAAATACAGATGTAGCAATGGCAGATTGCTCCTTATTAATTATAGAGATGTTACTAATTCTCTTATGTTTCTGCCTTATTTTCCAGTCCACTGTTATTAACTCAGAAATTACGTCGTAAAATGGTAGTTACATGGTAATGAACTAATAATTACTTTTTAGTCATGTATGGGCCGGCTAGTTACCAATTATGCTAAATTCTTAAAGAAACAATAGGGTTTCTCAGTAAAGAACAGGTTAACACCAGATGAAAGTGGACTGTAGAATAAGGTGATAGCCATGTTATTTAATATATTATGTGATTCTTCAAGGTAATAGTCATTTTACCACAGCTTGAAGTCCTGACCCAGAATCCCTCCTTTTAATTAGCACAGACATAAGCACCCGGCCAAACCAGTAGGTCCAAGGCCCACCGCTCAAAAGGTGCTTGATATGAGTGTATTTATGTCTTGTTAGATATGTCTATATATTCGCTTTGTAAATAGTTTATTTTGGTGTGTTCACCAGTGCTCAATACACATGTGAAAATATGCCATGCTCAACCATACCTCACTTAGAACAAACACAACTCAACTAGCCATTAACTTATGATACTTACAATGGTGCTTTTGCAAAACAAGGGAGAAATGAGATGTAAACATAAAAAAAAGAACAAAAATAACTTACGGTCACAAACTGTCTATTGTGACATAGAGATATGTATGTTAAACACCTGTTGTTTTGAGTCGTTTTTCATAATCACATTTTTTTCATGATGAGTTGATTATTGATTATGTAAAAAAAAAAAAAAAAAAAAATAGTTATGTTAGGTGAAAATGTGTTATAGTTTTTTTTTGAACGTGTGTTCCATTTATTCACCAACAAACCGGTTTTTGTTGTAGCTGAAATAGAATGCCCCTTGTCCTAGCATTGTGAACACACAGTCAGTACCTGCGACCACAGGGAGAGTTTATAGTGTTCTATATACCTGGAGCTTATCCTCTGAGCCAGTCGTATGTGTCTACCTCATTCTCTATTAACCCCACCCGCCTTTATCTTCTGCTGGAGGGCTGCATTCTCATTCTAATTCATCAGGATGTTGGCCATAAGCACAGATCCAGGGTCTGTGTTTTGTTCTACCTCTTAATAGTTGAGTGGTAGTGAAAGCTGATCTTGGACCTGTGGTTAGGCGCAACCTCTGCCTGGAGCCCACCCAGTCATTCCTAAGGCTAACTGTAACCTCCTTGGTAATTAATGTGTGTGCATAAGTTGCAGACATCACACCTTATTTTAAGGGCCTGTTAACACAGCTCTCAAGCAGGAAGTGAGTGTATTTCTCACCACACCTTGTTCACGAAATAAATACTATCATTTCTAACAATATGAGTATTGACAAGGTAGCATACGGTTTGGGTTGATTATGACGAATCCAATAAGAGTGTGTAACTTTTTACCCTACTTGAAACAACTCCACACGCATTGAGTCTCATTACAATGTGGAATTGTCGATCATTTGATGTGTAGAATAAAACACAGTTGTATTATTTTATCTAGAGCCACAAATTACAGCTTGGCTCCTTGTTGGAGTTTAGGGTGCATATTTTAGCAGTACGGCATGATGCATTTACAATGTGTTTGATGATATGAACAGGCTCTTGAAATAAAATACTCCATGCCTCTCATTCCATATGGCAGTATTAGTCTGGGTTCCAAGGACATTTGTGCATATTTATGTAATTATCTGTATTTATTTCTACTTCATTATAATGTCATGTCAATATTTAATTTTATTTGAACTTGCTGAATTTGTTCGCTCACAGAAAGGTAACTATTAAAGTGAAGTAGAGATACTATTAAAAAGCAATGTTTCTTTCATTTATAGTACTCACCGTAAAATATCATGTTCACGATTCACGAACCATCACGAACAAGTGCTTATTCTCAAACTAAGTTCCAAAACATCCATTTATACTTGTTTCCTTTCTAGTCAATCCTCTAGCTAGTTGATTTAGCGTGCAGAAATGTGTTTTATTGTATGGATATCGGAAGTGAAAAATGGAGGTCATATGAGAGAAGAGAGACAAGACATCTGCACTCCTGACCTCATCTTAGTTACAGTAGGACCAGAGCTTATGGCGAAAACTGATACCTCTGGAACACTTTGTTAGAAATAGTTTTATTAAATGAGATAATTGCCATGAAGAACCACTAACAGTGAAGTGAACACATTCACTTATCATCTCATCAACATGTCTGTGCTTTAATTAAGAAGATTACCTTTAGATTACCGGAATTGGCTTTACACTAATTACAGTAGGAACATGGAAGTGGTCCATATAGTTAACCTAAATCAACTATGGATTAGATAGGAAATTCTCTGCAAGTTATCTCTGCAGAGAGCATTACTCGAGCTCTCTGACTGGTGTTTTGAAAGGGGTGTTTTCAGTGAATGAAAATGTACAAATCACTGAGCAATATCTCTGTTGTCTTATGAGGTCAGGGACCCAGTGATCTCTTTGAGCAATAATGATATTTCTGTCTCTGCCAGAGTTCAATGCCTTTCGTACCAAGGTAAATCTTGAGTCTCTGTAACACTGGCTAGGACTCCCATTTACTGTGCTCATTCCTAATGGCTGACATGTTTTTTTGTGCGCCTGACGACACGTTCTCTTCAACTATGTCGCCCCCTCATCCGCCTCTCGCCAGTCCCCCCCTTTCCCCTTTTCACTGGCGGGTTGATGACATTGTTCCGATGGCGGGGGGCCAATGACAGTGACTCAAATGAGAGCCCGTCAGAAAGACAATACAGGAGTGCATTGGAGGTCAAGGGTCACGTTTGATCTGGGAGGGGCCCCTTCCCTGTACATCTAATCAGCATGGATGGGCTTCTGGGAAAGGGCTGTGATCCCAGGGGAAAAAGCCTGGAAAGCCCTGTTGTCTGTGGGGGCCCGAAAGGCCCTGTCGCCTGGGTTCTTTAGAATTCCAGGACGGAACGCAGGCATCGGAATGTGGTGTATTTTAGGCACAAGTAGTGGTCTGTCAGAGGCACTGTTTTATTTGACACGGTAATAAAAGCATCTGATTGAACGATAAAATAAAATTGTGTCTGAATGCGTGATAGTTGAAAATAGTGTGATAGTTGGAAATAGTGTTGTAGATAAAAGGTAGTTTTGTGATGATTACAGTTTACATTGACATGAAAGTATAAAATATGCTAAAATATGGAGTCTAGTTTATTAAATGGTTGGCACGTGGTAGGTTGTAGGGTAAATTCCAGCATGGAACATGCACACTAGCTAAGTACATGAAAGGAAGGTGTCTAGTGGATACCCACAGAATTTGTGGATGTAGAGAACTGGGTTGTGATTTACTTCCCCAGTGTTGTAATGATTCCCAAGGTAATAGAAAGTTATTAGTGCAGAGCACTATGGCTGGAAAGCTCATTTAAAGAGTATATAAAACTTTGAGGAATGGTCTGACATTTAAAAAGCATCAGTCTGGCTCCCTGCCCCTCATTGTAAATGCATTTTATTAAATTATTTAAACCTTTGTAAAATGCTATTTCTCCTAAATGGCCCTCCATGACCATGATCATAGCCTGTGTGTGTACTCTTCGTGTCTACCTCACTCCAAATTCCAAACACCACTGTAACGTCTGCTCATAGGCCAGTGGGTGAATCAATAGTATCACATTTGTTACGGTAACTAAAACACCACAAATGGACAATAACTGCACCTTAAATTTAGAAGTGTGCTGCACGCTCTGAGGCTGTGTTTACTTACACAGGCAGCCCAATTCTGATCTTTGTTCCATTAATTGGTCTTCTGACCAATCAGATCAGCTGTTTTACCAATAATTGGGCAAAATATTAGAATTGCGCTGCCGGTGTAAACACAGCCTCAAGTTCTCATGCAGACTGATATCTGGCCTCAAGTGGTTATTTTAAAGGAGGGCTAACTGCAACTGGTGACAGACTCTCACACTGCTGGGCCCCAATAACAGCCTCTCCCAGATGTGTGCATGTGGGGAACATCTGGGCGACTAAGTCAGATTGCCTAAATGTTAAAAAAAACACATACAGTACGGTACTCACATTTAAATGTTCTCCCTTATGTGTATTGAAACTCATTACAGCAAGTAATCACACATTGTTGTTGTTTTGGCTTCATTTTCCATTTGTTAATGGAACAAACTAACATTCAATGAAAGGTTTCATTTTCAATCAAGTTTATTATATGAAATTGGTGTCTGTGGTTAAACATGTAAAACCGTATCAATCCCTTAAATTAAATGACTTTAGTAACATTATATTTGTCATTCCTTGTCATTTTGTGCTTTTGTTTGAATTTGTTAATATAAAATGAAATGCCTATGATGTATAATAAGCAGATACATTCACAAGGCACTCACCTCTCTACAGTCATTTCCGGGGGGGTAACATCCTCCTTATTGAGCCATTCGTTGTCCTATGGGCTCTGGTGACATTTAGCCCCCCCCCCCCCCCCCCCTTAATGAGGTGAAAGGTCGTTGTGGGTTCCTGTCCGGCGCGATCCCTCGCTGGGCAGCGCAGTGCCGTCATGCTGGGACGCACTCGTTCAACCCAGGGCCTGTCGCATCCTATCTGTCCTCACACTCTGAGACGCTTTGATTACCCAACCCAACAGCCCCACTGAACTCACAGGCCTGGGAGCGCCTGACTGTGCTGGGGGGTGCTGGTGTGTGGGGTGCCTGCCTGTCAGACAGAGTTAGACCTGGGCCAGCTCAATGAACCTGGATGTGAACGTGGCTGGTGACTGTGTGCTGCTTGGCTCTCATGACTCTACCTTCTGTGGACTTCATCCGTTTAACAGAGGGGCCTCCTCTTCCGTCGCACATTTCTGTACTCTCAGCTTGCATTCACTAAAATCTAAAATGCTGTACTGTAGAGACTGTTTTGTGTGTAAAAGGCAGTGCATTAGTATCTAAAGTCGTGTCAAAGTGCTAAATATGTGCTAAATATGTCTCAAACCTATTCACATGATCTTATGTCCCACCTCATGTTACATACCGTATTCGCTAATGAAAATGTCACTAACCTGTTGTGTACTCTGAAGCCATGTACATGTGATATTGTTCTCAAGAAGAAGTAGACTGAAAAACTATTCAAGTGAATGATAAAAGTGTTCTATACTATACTCATCTGTCATCTAGTATTTGACATTGTTCTGGTATTTGATCTCTGTACACCCCCTATCTATAAACAATTTATTACATTGGACCTCCTCTTGACCTCCTGTTGCAGTGTTCTTCCGCCTGTGGTAAAGGATCGAAGAACCGTAAGGTGAGCTGTGTGACCCGATCCGGTCGACCTGTTCCAGAGGACAACTGTAAACACCTGACCCAACCCAGCAAGGAGAGGAGCTGCCGGGGGCGCCGCTGCCCCAAATGGAAGGCAGGGAGCTGGGGAGAGGTACTCTTTAAACCTGAAATAAACACTACATGCTACAACCACCAATCATGCTCTCAGTTCAGCACTCATTATTTTTCCCTTTAATGCTCATTAACTTGCTGATTCACTGGTGCACTGTGAGGTATGTGTCTGAGTTGGCATTTTTTCTAACATGCACTACTGTTCAGTAATATGTGTTCTGTGGCACCTCAAAATGTGGCCTGTCTTCTGGGTTGTAGCTCACCACTCTGGCGGTTTGAGAGGATCCCATTCTGGGCTGCTATCTGGGGCAGTGGGAGGGAGGGATAGCCATGCCTCCACTTTCATCTGGGCTTGGCTGAGGTAGACTTTAGCCAGCATGAAGCTCCCCACTCCACGCTCCTTCCCTCCCGCGCGCCCGCTCTCCTATCCTATACCTCCCCAATTGGAAACATGTGTCAGAGGCTCCTCTTTCTCTACCCACCCAGAGCAATCTGGTCTCATAGACTAGAAGTAACATAGAAAATGAAAATCCATGACACTCAAATTAGCATGTTACATTTTAATCTTTATTTAATATTTATTTTACTAGGCAAGTCAGTTAAGAACAAATTCTTATTTACAATGATGGCCTACCATGGCCAAATCCTAACCCGGGATGACGCTGAGCCAATTGTGCGCCGCCCTATGGGCATACCAATCACGGCCAGTTGTGATACAGCCTGGAATCTAACCAGGGTCTGTGTGACGCACCTAGCACTGAGATGCATGTCACCGGGGAGCCCAAAGACAGAAGGTTACTTAATGCAAAAACAAAAGGAGTGTGGTTGGTCGGGGTGGATGGGCCGACATATAACGTGAACGTCTAGCAACCCAAAGGTTGCATGTTCGAATCTCATCACGGAACACTTTTGCATTTTAGATAATTAGCAACTTTGCAACTGCTTACTACTTTTTAGCTACTTTGCAACTACTTAGCATGTTACCTAACCCTTCCCCTAACACTAACCTTAACCCTTTAACCTAACTCCTAACCCTAACCTCTAACCCCTAGCCTAGCTAACGTTAGCCACCTAGCTTTTATTTATTTATTTTACATCCACAAAATAATACATACTATACCAAATGTAACAAATCATCAAAAAATCTGTCGTTCTGCCCCTGAATAAGGTAGTTAACCCACTATTCCTAGGCCATCATTATAAATAATAATTTGTTATTAACTGACTTGCCTAGTTAAATAAAGGTTACATTTTTAAAATACTAGTCACAGATTTTCATTTACTATGTTATGGCTACCCCTGAGTCCAGGTTGGCCAGCGAGACAATCCACTTACCACAGCAGGCCAGACACATTCCCAACATGCACCTCCCCAGCTGGAGACCCTGGTGCTTTTTCGCCCTCTATTCCTCTCTGTCTCTTTCTCTTCCTCTCTCTCCACTGATCAGGGGCCCAGAAGAGATACACATCTGCCCTCCATACCTCAGAGGACTTGTTGTCTATGTCAAACAGCTCTATTGCAATCGTATTAATATAACCAGGTAACAAATGATTTCCCTGAATGTACTGTACCGTAATTATTAAACAGACAGTCTATGGTAGCCATGGACCATTTTACAAAAATTTAAAAAATGCACACACAAAATTACATCAAATAATTGGCAGATAAAAAATGTAAAAAACACTCCACATGTTAACAACTGAAATCCTACCCACTTGTTCAAGGAAAACACCGCTCAAACACTATCTTAGTCCACTGTTGATAGTCCCAACATGTTTTACATGTAAGCAATCTAATGTTGAAGACATAGAACTTTCAAAATACAGAAAGTGTCATGCAAAACGCATCATACTGTGACACATTCTGTATTTGGACTGTTATTGAGTGGTATTAGCCTTTAAGCCTTAGCGAGTAGTTCCTTCATAAACAATCAGCTTTATTTTGAATGTGATTATGAAATATGATGTTCAAGAAATCATTAGTCAATCGAAATATAGTCTTAAAGACAGACTCAGCGATATGATGTAGATGCAGAAAGTAAACACCGTTGTGGGTACATTTCCACAACAACTAAGAGCGTTGATGCGTGAGGCTAAACTTCTCCCCTGTTTTGGTGCCCTGGCTACCACGCTGTGAACAGCGTGAAGGGAACCCATGCACTTGTCCGGATACTGTGTGAGAGTGAAGTGTTGCATCTCGCTCATCTCAATATCTCCGGTGCTGCTCGTGGCAACGTCATTTAGCTGAGT
This sequence comes from Oncorhynchus mykiss, assembly GCF_013265735.2. Taxonomy (NCBI): domain Eukaryota; kingdom Metazoa; phylum Chordata; class Actinopteri; order Salmoniformes; family Salmonidae; genus Oncorhynchus; species Oncorhynchus mykiss. Next base: position 50,936,580 of record NC_048571.1, read on the forward strand.
CTACCTTTAAATACTACAATTATGGCATTTCACACTGGAAATATTCCTTCTTCAAGCAGGTGACCCTAATATAAAATAAATCAGATGAAAGCTTTTTCACTAATCACATTTAGTTTTTCTTGTTTTGAGAATGAAAGTAATACACATTGTTGAAATACAGAGAGGATAGGTAGCATAAAAAGATGGAATGCTTGGGGCTTTTAATGGTTAACATGCAACTAATTTAACAAGGTGATTTCTCACCTCTCACTCTGTGGGCCTCAGGAGGGTATGGACATCTGGATGTGTTTACTGATCCACACACACACACACACACACAGTCCTCTAACCTTTAAGAGCATGTACAGTCGATTGGGTGGTAATAACATGTACACACACACACACACACAATAATATACACATTAACAGATAGACAAACTCACACACAACAATATACACGTTAACAGATAAACAAACTCACACACACACACAACAATATACACGTTAACAGATAAACTCTCACACACACACACAATAATATACACATTAACAGATAAACAAACTCACACACAATAATATACACATTAACAGATAGACAAACTCACACACACAATAATATACACATTAACAGATAGACAAACTCACACACACACACACACACAATAATATACACATTAACAGATAGACAAACTCACACACACACACAATAATATACACATGAACAGATAGACAAACTCACTCACACACGACACACACACACACAATAATATACACATTAACAGATAGACAAACTCACACACAAATACTCACTCAAAAACACATAATCAATTAAGACACTTTATAATCAATTAAGGCATGTGTAATAATGATCTTCATGTGCCTTTACAACATAAAAGCTCCCTTAGGAAAATGCACTGTTTGCCATTAATGTTGGTGCACAAAACCAATTCAAATGTAAGCACAAACAGTATCAGGATTAACAGTATTGTAACGACCCTGGGTTTATAAGCGTGGAAATCGACTCTGCCGCTGGAGCATGCTTTTGCAGCACAGTCGATAGAGCGCCGGACCTCGGGCTAGAAGGTCGAGGGTTCGAGACCTGCTCCCCACTGTTTCATTTGAAAGTGGATATTTTTATTTTAAGATGATAAGCATACACATTAAACATATAAACATGATTAGATGTGCCTTATTAATGTAATTTTATGTTTCTAATACAGTATTTTTAAAAGACCTAGATAGGCATGCTGAACATGCACAAATGTGAGGAAAACAAGGTAGTAGTGAACATTACATTCTTAGAAAAAATGGTTCCAAAGGGGTTCTGTGGCTGTGGCTATAGGAGAACCCCTTCTGGTTTCAGGTAGAGCCCTTTTTGGTTCCAGTTACAACTATTTTGAGTTCCATGTAGAACCCTCGCTAGAAAGGGTTCTACATGACACCTAAAATGGTTTTACCTGGAACCAAAAGGGTTCTACCTGGAACTAAACGGGGTTCTTCAAAGGGTTCTCCTATGGGGACAGCCAGAGAAAACATTTTGGTTCTAGATAGCACCTTTCTAAGAGTGTTCCCACCAACCATTATCATTCTTTCTACTTACATGTTGGGATTTTCCTCCAGATGTATTTCTGTTGTGTGCAGCTGTAGATTAAGTAGATTAAATGTTTCACATTTCTTGCACTTTTTAAGATAAAAAACTGGGTTAAATCTTCAAGACATTATACATTCAAAATACAATGTCCTCAAGGCAGGGGTTCAAACTTGACTGTCTAGTGGACACTCCCTCTCCTCTCTCCCTCCCTCTCTCTCCCTCTTCACAGAGGGTTGAAATCTGCTATTTATTAACACAGAGGAGCCGGGAACACACGTGTGTAAAGAACCCCATCCGTCTGGAGGGTTTTCACTGTGGTTACACTCTGCCCCACTTTTTAAGATTTAAAATTCTGCAAACACAACCCTGATTCAAGCTTACATTTTTCTTGCCCCCAACGTCCGGTGGTTAGATCGTTTGGATCAAAGCTCTAGACCCATACTTTTTGGAATAATACAATATCAGGTTATGCAATGATTATGATGTGTTAGCTTTACTTAGACGTATTGCTGTTGATATTGAGGCAAATTGTAGTGAATGATATTGAATTAAAATTATAGTGAATGATATTGAATTAAAATTGTAGTGAATGATATTGAATTAAAATTGTAGTGAATGATATTGAATTAAAATTGTAGTGAATGATATTGAATTAAAATTGTAGTGAATGATATTGAATTAAAATTGTAGTGGTACAGCAGTCAAAGACTTAATAATGAGCTGTGTCCTTCAACCTGAAGCCAGCATGTAATTCTAAGTCAAGTTGTATTACATATAAACCATAGAGGGGTCTGGTGTGAGTCAACTAACAAAATGACAAACCATTTATGCCATTTAACTATGTTTCTACCTGTGTCTTTCAAAACATTAGTTTCACAGGCACATGTAACCCGAAGTGCTTTGCTTGTTAGTGTAGTCTCGTGCAGGGACATAACCTTATTGAAGACCTAAAGACTTATGCCAACTAACCCGGGTTAAACCCCCGGTAAGTTAAACCAGTGTGTGTGACTGACATCTTTGCTGTGGAAGGTAAGGAAGGTGGGTGTAGCGTAGCCTTGAATAGTGCAACCACCTGTATGTGGTTCCTGAATTCAATTCCACACAGGTCTAAAATGAGGGTAAATAAACATAGAAATTAACAACGAAACTCTACAGATGTAGCATCTTAATCTGAGCCAGTTTGCTACAGCAGGACAAGAATCATGCTATCAAACTATCAACTTCAGAAGTCTTTTTAAACATCAAAATACACTACAAAATAAAATTAAGATCCTACACCTGTATGTTAAAGAGTACATCATTTCCATATTTGGTTTCAACAAGTGTATAATTTTAATGTAGGAAGTAGTTGGCTAGACTTGTATTGTCATATATGATCCTTTGAGGTTATATCAATTGCAGAGATAAAAACAACAGTGCCTCTAATCAGTTTTGTTTGAATTGCATTCAATAATACATGATTCAATGAAATTCTGCTTCCTGTGCTTTTTATAGTCAATTCATATTCCGAAAAATAAATGTTAATATATAACAAAAAAATCACACGTTGATTTCATTTTTACAGTCAACTTGTTCTCAAAGAACTTGGTGATAATTGAAGAAAAAAATAGGTGGAGAGGAATGACATCACAATCAAGTAAATATCAGACGTGTAGAGAATCGATTTTAATACATCTTACCTTCTGCCCTGTTCTGTTTCAGTGCTCAGCGTCATGTGGCAATGGAATTCAAGAGCGGGAAGTTTTCTGTGAGGTTGGAAACCGGCGCAGCCCGGAGGAGACTGAATGCCCCCCATCCTCCCGTCCGGCCTCCAGCCAGACCTGCCGGGTCACTGACTGCCCGTCTCCGTACCGGTGGAGCAAGGGAGAGTGGCAATCGGTAAGTGCAGCCTTGACGTCTCTCCGGATAACACCATTTGCATGTTCTCCGAAATAAACAAGCAGCGTGCGCGTCGGCGTGTCCACTCAGTTGGCGCGTGGATATTTCGCGCACTGCTATTTCAAGCGAGGTGCAGCGCAGCTGACAGACAGAGTGGGACCTCACGCTCGTCCCAGAGACATTCGCTGTCAGGAGGGGGCTGAGGGAGCTCCAGAGCGCGCAAAGGCTCGTGTGTATCGAATTACTTTTGTGCCTTTAATGGCAAGCAAACCTTTTTAATTGGAGAACAACATTCTTAGTATCGCAAACAAAAATACTGATTTGGAAAACAAAACATTAACCAAAAGTATTGAGAGCAAAATAAACATATCAAGGAAATCATTTTGAAAGGCAAGAACAAATTAATTGTAAAATAATTCATGCAAAAAAAAAAAAAAAAGAAATTCAGCTAAACATTTTCAATGATAACTTCCCTCTTTGCTTGCATTTTTTTTTAAAAATCTTTGGTTAACTTACCCTGCCATTTGCTTTCTCTTCCTTTTTTTGCTTTTGCCAAGTTTTGCCAGATTCATTCCCTGTACATGGGGTTTAGAGGGAGGCATAGATGATGTGTCTCTATTGGTCAATTGGTTCATCCTCATTTGTGACCACTGCCACAACACTTGAAATGGTGTTTTTTTTACATTGAATAAAAGTAGAGACTCTGTGATAGAAAATGGTATATCATACACAGCAGTTGAGGAACAATGGGAAAGTAATTATTCTTTGAAAGTTGATGAACTTGTAACCACACTTTTGAGAAAATGGCCCTTGAATGTTTTGGTACACCTACTGGAGAGCTCTTTGTCTACACCGGTTCAGCATCGTTCACAGCCTCTTAAGCCTTACCCCAACCCATCTCTTTAAGGATTGACATGTGACGCCATGTACTAAACAGAGTGAGTAGTTTAGTAAACAACAAAGATTTCAAGACTTAAAGTTGTAAACGTAGTAGCCTACAATAAGGAAAAACTCCAGGTAAAAATACACTTTATCTAGTCCTTGGCCTTATTACGACACAGGGCGAGACCCAGATGCAGACACTGGAGGCAGATGGTTCGAGTGTATGATATTTATTGAAAAACAAGGGGCAGGCAAGAGGCATGTCGAGGACAAGCAGAAGTTCATAAACCAGGTCAGAGTCCAGAAGGTACTGGGCGGCAGGCAGGCTCATGGTCAGGGCAGGCTGAATGGTCAGGCAGGCGGGTACAGTGTCAGGGCAGGCAAAGAGTCAGAACCGGGTGGACTGGAAAAACAGAGACTAGGTAAAACAGGAGCACGGAAAAGGCTGTGCCGCGGAAAAGGCTGTGGCTTAAGGCTGTGCCGCCTTAAGGCAATGTGAGTGGAAGAATGGGCTCCAACCCAGGATAGAACCAGTGTTCCACTCAATAAGGGAGTTGTGCCTCAGGAGCCATGAAAATCCAGAGGGAGAAGCTGTATGGACTTACCGTGATTGCCTGATACCCGCAGGTTAGTTGGAACTCTGCTGTGCGTGACTCTGCCAATGGAGGGTCCGTCCAGTGCTCTGGTGTCCATGGGAACGGAGAGGAGTTGTGAGGAGATACCTAGGCTAGATACCAGAGTAGCGTCCATAAAACTCTCATCAGACCCAGAGTCAAGCTCAGCCTACGTTAAACGTTCCTTAGGCGATAATCTAGCTCTGCCCAGTTGCGTAGGCTCCAGAGTGAACGAGTCGCCCATCCCCAATGATTCCCGAGAGATCTTGGGTGGCTTCGGCTCCTCTCGGAAGTACAGATGTCGTGGACTTCTGGGGAGCATTGCTGCACAGCTATTTTAAGGTCTCTCCAGTGTCGTTGTCCTGTTGGAAGGTGACCCTTCACCCCAGTCTGAGGTCCTGACCGCTCTGGAGCAGGTTTTCATCAAGGATCTCTCTGTACTTTGGTCTGTTCACCTTTCCCTTGATCCTGACTAGTGTCCCAGTCCCTGCCTCTGAAAAACATCCCCACAGCATGATGCTGCCACCACCATGCTTCACTGTAGGGATAGTGCTAGGTTTCCTACAGACATGACGCTTGGCATTCAATCTTGGTTTAATCAGACCAGAGAATCTTGTTTCTCATGGTCTGAGAGTCCTTTATGTGCCCGTTGGCAAACTCCAAGTTGGCTGTTATGTGCCTTTTACTGAGGAGTGGCTTCCATCTGGCCACTCTACCATAAATGTCTGATTGGTGGAGTGCTGCAGAGATGGTTGTCCTTCTGGATTGTTCTCCCATCTCCACAGAGGAACTCTGGAACTCTGTCAGAGTGATCAGCTGGTTCTTGGTCACCTCCCTGACCAAGGCCCTTCTCCCCCGATTGCTCAGTTTGACCAGACAACCAGCTCTAGGAAGAGTCTTGGTTGTTTCAAACTTCTTCCATTTAAGAATGATGGAGGCCACTGTGGTCTTGGGGACCTTCAATGCTACAGACATTTTTTGGTACCCTTCCCCAGATCTGTGCCTCGACACAATCCTGTCTCTGAGCTCTACGGACAATTCCTTCAACCTCATGGCTTGGTTTTTGCTCTGACATGCACTGTCAACTGTGAGACCTTATATAGACAGGTGTGTGCCTTTCCAAATCATGTCCAATCAATTTAATTTACCACAGGTGGAGTTGTAGAAACATCTTAAGTTGTAGAAGGAGGATCAATGGAAACAGGATGCACCTGAGCTCAATTTCGAGTCTCATAGCAAAGGGTCTGATACCTATGTAAATAAGGTATTTCAGTTTTTATCAGGATGTAACATTACTTTTAGGTCAAACCAAATTGGTACTGCCTATGAGTAGAATCAGTGCCAAATAAAGACTTGTAATGACTTGCAACCATAGAGTAAAATACTATATACGTGATCTACCCCTATGCTTGCAACCTCTACCTACTATCTATCCAAGTAGTAGCAGGCTTACCTAATATAGGCTAAATATTATCAGCAGGTATAGATGAACTCCATGAGGATTAGCTCCTACATGGAGAAAATGCCCTCCGCTGTTATCCAGCCACATCTGGAACTACTAACAGACAGACAGTCAGCCAGTCAGCCAGTCAGTCAGTCAGTCAGTCAGTCAGTCAGTCAGTCAGGCAGGCAGGCAGGCAGGCAGGCAGGCAGGCAGGCAGGCAGGCAGGCAGTCAGTCAGGCGGGCGGGCGGGCGGGCGGGCAGGCAGGCAGGCAGTGTGAGAGCCAGGCCGCAAAATAATAAACAAATGCTTAACAAAATTGTCTATAGTACATGCACACTGTACAGTGTACTCTCAGCATTGCCAGCAAGCTAGGTAGCTATCGAACATAGCTGTACTGGCCATTGTTTTAAGCTGCTAACTTTAGCTGGGATTTAAAAAAATAAGGTTGATCTTTCACTCCAAAACAGGTTGACCAATAGATGCACATCATCTATGCCTCCCTCTAAACCAACCTACACAAAATTATATGCCAAAACTTTTAAAATGCAAAAAAAGGCAGAGAAAGAAAATGGCAGAGTAACTTAAACAAATATAGACAAAATTGCAGGCAAAGAGGGAAGCGCTTCACTGAAAATGTTTTTTTGCGTTCATTTACAATTCCATTGTCTTGCCTTTCAAAAAGATTTCCTTTGTAATATTATTAATTTTACACTCAATATTTTTGGGTTAATGTTTTGCTTTCAATATCAGTATTTTTGTTTGCTGTAATAAGAATTTTGTTCTCAAATTCAAAAGGTTTGCTTGACACTAAAGGCACAAAATTTCATCCATATGAGAGCAGTGCCTGTGATAAAAATCAGATGACTCCCTTTCTCTCATATTCCCCCTGCACGATTCAACTCCTTTACAAATACAGTAGGCCCATAGAGCTGAAAACATACTGGATACGAGCTTCAGAGGCACACTTTGTTTCAACTTCTCAAGAAATGTTTTATTGAACATAGTCCCTCAACCCAATCTGATCTCATCAACTCATTTTCTTTAGGTAAGATAGTCCCATGATCGGCAAGTTATCAAACACTGCTTTCAGGCTATGTTGGTTGGGGTTAGTATTTTTGTTCAGGAAGCCTTAAATCTAGGTCAACAAGCAGCATGAAATCACTGCACTCAGAGGAGAGTGTAGCCTAATTAGTTGAGGGAGCTCGGCACCCCCTCACGCTGCAAACAGCTGGAGGTAATTATGGCAGTTCACCTCCTGCTCCTGTGGGACGTTTGGCGGGTCAAGTTCAGTCTCGAAAACTCGACCCTAAGCAGTCACTGTTGCCTAGGGTAGGGGTTTCAAGACTAGGTCATGTTGCCTCAGCTAAAGTTCCAGATGCGGGAATTTCTTGTGCCTTTCTAGTCTGTTTAGCCACTGCTATACCTCAATATGCTTCATCCAGATTTAAAAGAATGGTATAGGTAGGGGGCCTACAGCAAGCAATAGCTCAAACATGTGCTCTGACAGCTAGACACATGTTCATTTCCGCCATATCCTGTCATTTTTTAGGCCTAGTGCTTAAGTGGGCTATGGGTAGGGCCTAGTTTCTGGACCAGCCGATATGGCCAGTTAACTTGAGAGCTTGAGGAAAGGGTTTAGTGGAAATCTATTCTTCATTTTTCTCACCATATCGTGTAATAACATAGGCTATGCCACTCATTCTAATAACTAGGAGTTGTACTATATCATTATACGAGCTAGGCTATGTTACTCTGTCCTTCTGTCCAGTATAGGTATTTGTAAGTATAGGCTACTTTGAGCTGTTGAAGTATATCATTTTATAATACCACGTTTAGAATGTTTTTACATTAGCCCAAACTCAACAGCCTGCTATGGCAGGCTACATTCCACTAAGTCACACCATGGCTGCTCAGCTCACAACAACAATTCCAGGTATTTTAGTTGTTTGACAGCTTTGGACACATAAGGTAGATGAAGACCAGCTGGAGTGCATTCGTAAGAGCTGAGGTGTTTCTGACGCAAGGCAAGGCCTCTCTAAGCCCTTCCAAAAAAGCTTGTAGCTTGGATTACCACCATAACACAGCGTCACAACACTTGAGTTACTACATACATCTGGACGTAGAGAACCAGGGTGACGGCCTGAGACTTCACTCAGCTTCAGTCAGTCCGGACTATAAACACATCACAGCTGCTGTTAAGTCCATAGCACACTGCCATCATGTTATTTAGTCAAATTTCACTCTTCATCCAGCATACTTGTCCAAGACTGTGTCAGATCAGCAAGGTCACATACTGTAAGAAGTCTTGCAGAAAGTCAAAAGAACGTGTTGAAATTGTGCAAATCCTAGTGTTGTAGTATTACCGTTAGTGGTCAGGCTCAGTCATGTTTTCCGCCTCCTATCTCCTGTTCTGATATCCATATTAGATGTAGGTAAGGGTCTTAGAACAAACATAAAATACATCTGTACATAAATCACCTTGACATTTGGAACCAACCTTTTGCTGGTGCTGAAAACAAACCCACCCCTTCAGTCTTTTCAACTCTGAAGACTCAGATAAAGGCTATGGGAAGGATCTTGGGGTTGTTTTCGACGACATTAACTTTGATTTTCCCGTTGTTTGTGATGTTCCCGCTTCCATTCCAGTGTAGTAAGTCGTGTGGGTCGGGCCACCGGCGTCGAGCGGTGCTGTGTATGGACCAGACAGGGGAGGAGGTCCATGAGATGTTCTGTGTGGATCAGAGAAGGCCAGATGACTCTGAGAGCTGTAATACCCACGTCTGTGAGTTCATCTGGATCACAGGGGACTGGACAGAGGTGAGAGTCAATGAATGGGCCTGTTTCAAAATGCAATCATGTCACTTTAATAATGTTATCTAACATTACTGTTCTATCTGATCGTGCTTGATTGCAGTGTCGTTATCGTATCGAATTTTCTCTCTCCTGTGGCAGTGCTCGGCCAGCTGTGGACAGGGATACCACAGACGCCTAGTCTCCTGCAGTGAGGTGCATGCTGGGAATGATAACTATGAGTATGGGCATCAGTCTTTGTCCAACTGCCCTGGGACCCCCCCTGAGAGCTACATGCCGTGTAGCCAAAGCCCCTGTCCTCCAACACACGAGTGGAGAGTTGGAGTCTGGGGACCTGTGAGTGGCATCCGGTCTCTATGTATTATCAGTGTTCAGTGCTTTTTTCATCCTGGCAGGCTCCCTTACACCTGCTCTTCTCTCCCCCTCAGTGTTCAGTAAGCTGTGGAGGTGGGGTGATGGAGAGGACAGTGCAGTGTGTGTCTACTGAGGGACAAGGCAGTGACAGTTGTCCCTCAGAAACTAAACCAGAAGCCAGCAAAGTCTGCAGCAGCCCTGCCTGTGAGTAGACATACAGTAGCCTCAGCCTCCACAGACTCCATAACTCCTGTTATACTGTATATGTGTGATAAACCTCTATACCATAGCTATACCTCTCCTAAATATGTCCTTTGTTCTCTCTCTTAGGCCATCTGCCCACTAGCTGCAGTGACGTCCAGAGTCTGTCTGGCGTCCAGCCTGATGGTGAACAGTTTCTCAACGTACAAGGAAAAGCACTCAAAGTAAGACCATGGTATCATCTTTCTTATTAAGTGCACTATGCAACGTTTTATAACATTTTATATAGTGATTACTGACTTATTTTGCAAATGTAAATGGTAAATGAATAGAGAGAGTATCTATGCCAATGTCAGTCAATAAAAACCTGTTGGCCAGTGATCATACATGGCTTTACATGGCTTTACATGTCTGTCTGTCTGTCTGTCTGTCTGTCTGTCTGTCTGTCTGTCTGTCTGTCTGTCTGTCTGTCTGGCTGGCTGGCTGGCTGGCTGGCTGGCTGGCTGGCTGGCTGGCTGGCTGGCTGTCTCTCTCGCTCTCTGTCTGGCTGTCTCTCTCGCTCTCTGTCTGGCTGTCTGGCTGTCTCTCTCGCTCTCTGTCTGGCTGTCTGGCTGTCTCGCTCTCTGTCTGGCTGTCTCTCTCGCTCTCTGTCTGGCTGTCTCTCTCGCTCTCTGTCTGGCTGTCTGGCTGTCTCGCTCTCTGTCTGGCTGTCTGGCTGTCTCACTCTCTATCTGGCTGTCTCGCTCTCTGTCTGTCTGGCTGTCTCACTCACTCTCTGTCTGGCTGTCTCTCTCGCTCTCTGTCTGGCTGTCTGGCTGTCTCTCTCGCTCTCTGTCTGGCTGTCTGGCTGTCTCTCTCGCTCTCTGTCTGGCTGTCTGGCTGTCTCTCTCGCTCTCTGTCTGGCTGTCTGGCTGTCTCTCTTGCTCTCTGTCTGGCTGTTTGGCTGTCTCGCTCTCTATCTGGCTGTCTCGCTCTCTGTCTGGCTGTCTCGCTCTCTGTCTGGCTGTCTGGCTGTCTCTCTGGCTCTCTGGCTGTCTGGCTGTCTCTCTCACTCTCTGTCTGTCTGTCTGGCTGTCTCTCTTGCTCTCTGTCTGGCTGTCTGGCTGTCTCGCTCTCTGTCTGGCTGTCTCACTCTCTGTCTGGTTGTCTCGCTCTCTGTCTGGCTGTCTCGCTCTCTGTCTGGCTGTCTGGCTGTCTCGCTCTCTGTCTGGCTGTCTGGCTGTCTGTCTGGCTGTCTCGCTCTCTGTCTGGCTGTCTCGCTCTCTATCTGGCTGTCTGGCTCTCTATCTGTCTGTCTGGTTGTCTGTCTGGCTGTATCGCTCTCTATCTGGCTGTCTCGCTCTCTGTCTGGCTGTCTGGCTGTCTCGCTCTCTGTCTGGCTATCTGTCTGGCTGTCTGGCTGTCTCGCTCTCTGTCTGGCTATCTATCTGGCTGTCCATTTGAGAACCAAGCCAACCCAGGTCAGGTTTAGAAATAGCGTGTGTCGTCCTGAAGAGGTTTTGATTTTAATTTCTGGGCTCGTTCCTCACTCCTTCCTCCTTCTCCACCTCCTCTTCCTCCTCAGGTCTACTGTGCAGGAATGCAGACTGACAGGCCGCAGGAGTACCTCACCTTGACGACCGGAGAGGGAGAGAACTACTCTGAAGTCTTTGGCTTCAGGTAAAGCAACCTATGGGGCTGTGGATTACTTCATGTATCATCATGTAACACTGTCAAAAGTGTGGAGGACACATTTTATATGAACTTGGTTGCTCTTTTTCTCTTCAGACTGATAGACCCCACACAGTGCCCTGCTAACGGGACAAGGAGAGAGGACTGTGAGTGTAGGAGAGACTACACCGCTGCTGGCCTCTCCACCTTCACCAGAGTACGACTGGACCTCAGCAAGATGCACATCATCAGTGAGTGGGCCAGAACCAGTTGCAGAATACATTCAGCAAGGCCACATAGGCTAGCCTACCAATTATTGAAACACACACACACACACACACACACACACACACACACACACACACACACACACGCACACACGCTACATCAGATTTCATTACACTAACCTGAATGTCAATGCTAACCAGCTAGTGTCAGAGTACCATGCTTGGCTCCCCCAACATGCTTGGAAGTCAGAGCCTCCTCCCCACTCCTCTCTATCCTCACATAGACATTTCATTAAGTCCAAGCAGAGTGGGGTTAATGGGATCAAGATGTCTTTTAGGAGCACACAATTAAAGGGCCTTAGGGGATAAGTAGATGGAATTATACTGATATTGCCATTATGGTGACCCCTAAAAGGAAGCCCGGTATCAGGTTATGTGAAAGTGTACTCATTTTGGAAGATGCAGGCTGTTCTTTTGATGTTAAATGAGCTGTCGTAGTTATGCTGACCAGTCAAACAGACCGAGCTATGTTCCCGATTCATTTTTCACCAAGCTTCTGTCATGTTTACTAATATGTCCTGCCATTGTTTCTCTCTTTTGTCGTTCAGCCATAGACTGGCAGTTTGCTTTCACACGCGACGGCCACAGAGTTCCCTTTGCCACCGCTGGAGACTGCTACAGCGCTGCCCGGTGTCCACAGGTAAGAACTGCATGGCCAGGGAGCCACTGGGAGAGAACTAGTGGAGAATAAAGAGGTTTGACTCAAGTCTTCACTAGGGCGTGAGTTCTGAGGTTAGGACTAAGGACTTGTATGGACTTAACTAGTCTTGGTTCATCTCGTTTACCAGCTGTGTCTTCGCTGGTGTGTCTGACCGTAGAATTGTGCTGTTGAGTTCAATGTGTGCTTAGTTCCAGCAGAGCCTAATGCTCAAGAGGTTAGTCAGATGCTGAGTGTGGTGATACTGTGAACAGAGAGAGCAGGGGTGTGTTCTGTGAGTGGGGACCGAGCAGAGCAGACACACATGGCCTGAGGACAGAGAGGCCCGTCTGTCTGAGAGGAGATTTGGAAACACTCCCTGCCTGTGCCAGTGTCTGCAGATCAGATCCTGTTAGTCTGTGAGAGGAGACGGCTGACACACACACACACACACACACACACACACACACACACACACACACACACACACACACACACACACACACACACACACACACACATACACACACACACCAAGCCCTGGCAAACACACATCAAATACACCCTGTCTACAGCTGGCAAACCGACACACCATGTGCTGTCCCTCTACACTCTCTCCCCTCACCACAGATGCTGCATGTGAGACTGTATTAGTCCCATGTCTTTCTGGTGTTGTGCAGCGTCTCCCTCAACTGGGGTATGCCCTCATATCAGAGACAGGGGAGTGTGTGAGTTACAGGAGCAAATGGAATGGCACCAAGCGCATGGAAACCATGTATTTGATGTATTTGATACCATTCCACCTATTCCGCTCCAGCCATTACCACGAGCCCGTCCTCCCCAATTAATGTACCACCAACCCCCTGTGGTGTGAGGGAGTGCACCGGTACAAGGCTGTGGAGGGTGTCTGTGTATGTGTGTGCTATCATGCGTGTATGTGTCTATGTGTACACGTGTGTGTGCGAGCACAAGCTCCAGCCAGTACATGAAGAAGTGGTTCTACTGTATGTGTATGTGTCACCTTTCCCACAGTCCCATCCAGCTCCCACTGTGCAGCAGGTACAGTGCCTTCAGAAAGTATGTTGTTGTGTTGCAGCCTGAATATTAAATGGCTTCAATTGAGATGTTGTGTCACTGGCCTAATTACCCCATAATGTTTTGAGACATTTTTGAGACATTTTTGTTCATGAATAAAAAATGATAAGCTGAAATGTCTTGAGTCAATAAGTATTCAACCCCTATGTTATGGCAAGCCTAAATAAGTTCAGTTTATAAAAAAAAAATGTCTTAACAAGTCACAAGTTGCATGGACCCACTCTGTGTGCAATAATAGTGTTTAACATCATTTTTGAATGACTACCTCATCTCTACCCCACACATCTGTTCCTCCATCGAGCAGTGAATTTCAAACACAGATTTAACCACAAAGACCAAGGAGGTTTTCCAATGCCTCACCTAGAAGGGTACCTATTAGTAGATGGGTAAAAAATAAAAAAAACAGACATTGAATATCCCTTTGAGCGTGGTGAACTTATGCATTACAATTTGGGTGGTGTATCAATACACCCAGTCATTACAAAGATACAGGCGTCCTTCCTAACTCAGGTGCCGGAGAGGAAGGAAACCTCTCAGAGAATTCACCATGAGCCCAATGGTGACTTTAAAACATTTACAGAGGTTAATGGCTGTGATAGGAGAAAACTGAGGATGGATCAACAACGTTGTCATTCCACAATACTAACCTAATTGACAGTGTTTGCAATAAGGCACTAAAGTAAAACTACTATGTTTGGGGCAAATACAACACATCACCAGAGTACCAGTCGTCATATTTTCAAGCATGGGGGTGGCTGCGTCATGTTATGGGTATGCTTGTCATCGGCAAGGACTATGGAGTTTTTTTAGGATAAAAACAAATTGTATACAGCTAAGCACAGGCAAAATCCTAGAGGAAAACCTGGTTCAGTCTGCTTTCCAACAGACGCTGGGAGACTAATTCACCTTTCAGCAGGACAATAACCTAAAACACAAGGCCAAATCTACACTGAAGTTACTTACCAAGACGACATTGAATGTTGCTGAGTGGTCTAGTTACGGTTTTGACTTAGGTGTGCAAATCTCATAGAGAGTCACCCAGAAAGACTCACAGCTGTAAACCCTGCCAAAGGTGATTTTAACATGTATTGACTCAGGGGTGTGAATACTAATGTAAATTAGATATTTCTCTATTGCCTTCTCAACAAATTTGAAAAAATCTCCAAGTTTTTTACATTCCCTTTGTCATTATGGGGTATAGTGTGTAGATGATTGAGAAACAAAACATATTTAATGAATTTTGAATCCAGGCTGTAACACAACAAAATATGTAATAAGTCAAGGGGTATGAGTACTTTCTGATGGCACTGTATGATTTGTCTCCGTGGTGTCGCAGACTGCAGTCCTACATCCTTCAAAGACCCCGGTTCACCTGCTTTCCCCTCACTTTTCCTCCCCTCTTCCGACTCATTTCAGGAGATGTGTTTCCAATGACCCCAAAAGACCCCAATTTATTTATTCAACCTTTATTTAACCAGGGCTCATTGAGATTAAAATCTCTTTTTCAAGAGCATCCTGGCCAAGATAGGCAGCACCAAGTCAATACAAAAAAATTACAATGAAAGCTATTTGCCAAAACATGTTGGTTTTGCTAAGTTAATAAAGAAACATTATATTGTTTGCCAAGAGTTAGTGAACATGTTTTTCATTTCCATCAACACAACACACCACTTATCCACACATTTAAATTAGCCATACACTACGCCAGGCTTTCCCCTGGGGGAACTTTTGGGGTTGTGCCCTAGCACTACACAGCTGATTCAAATAACCAACTAATCACCAAGCTTTGAAAATTTGAATAAGTTGTGTAGTGTTAGGGCAAAAAACAAAATGTGCACCCCTTGGGGTCCTGAGGATTGAGTTATGGAAAACGCTGCACTACACCATGCTCTGTGAACTTGACAAATATTTATGCTTCCATACTAGAGTTTCAAGAGACACTCAACTGTAGATGCTTACCTCTGGCTGAATGATCTACCCCGCTCTGTTTATAGCTGTTGGTACCGTAAAGTGTCGGTATTTGTCCATGGGTTTTGTCTGGCTTATATCAGCTGGGCTCTGATGAAACGTAAATGCAGCTGCTGCATGTTAGTGAACTGCTCTCTACTGCTTTCTGTGGTTGGCGTAGTGGGGAGGTGCTGATATCTCTCCCTCCCCCTCTCTCTCTCGCTCTCTCTCTTCATTTTCTCTTTCTCTTCTTCCCTCCCTCCTCCCTACTTCTATGTTTCCTCAGGGTCGTTTCAGCATCAACCTCTCAGGGACAGGCTTCCAGATAGCTGAGGAAACCAAGTGGATCTCCCAAGGAAACTACGCAGTTGCTGATATACACAAATCCCAGGTAAAAATATGATGCACATTCACACAGCCTCATGGACGGAATGATTTAGATTAGCATCTTATATTCACGTTTCTGGTTTCAGACAACGTCATTCTCCACTTTCCCTCCTTCCCTCCTTTCTTCTCTCCCTCTCCCCCAACCTACCTCTCTCCATCCTTCCCTCCCTCCTTCCCTCCTTTCTTCTCTCCCCCCAACCCACCCTGCCTCTCTCCATCCTTCCCTCCCTCCTTCCCTCCTTTCTTCCCCCCCCACCCTAACTCTCTCCATCCTTCCCTCCCTCCTTCCCTCCTTTCTTCTCTCTCCCCCCCTCCCCCCCCCCAACCTACCTCTCTCCATCCTTCCCTCCCTCCTTTCTTCTCTCCCTCCCCCCCAACCTACCTCTCTCCATCCTTCCCTCCCTCCTTCCCTCCTTTCTTCTCTCCCCCCCCCCCCCCCCAACCTACCTCTCTCCATCCTTCCCTCCCTCCTTCCCTCCTTTCTTCTCCCCCCCCCCCCCCCCCCCCCCCCAACCTACCTCTCTCCATCCTTCCCTCCCTCCTTTCCTTTTGGCTTCAGAGGGGCCTCTGCTCTGGGCATTGGCCCAAGTGGACTCTGTATCCCAGACTCCCCTGGTGCCTTAATGCTGTTTTTCGACTGTAACACTAGTGCAGGGATCATCAACTAGATTCAGCATCGGGACGATTTTCCATAGCTAATTCTAACAGTGAGGACTTGTGAATAGCATAATCAAAACAGTTGCTTGGTGAGAAGGTGTTAAAGTTCACAGTTGGCCACTGTTATTTAAATGAAAAATGAAAAGTACCAGAGGCCTGGCTTTGGCCCCAAGTGAGAGCAGGTCCACTGGAACCATGGCCCAATGAGACAAAGGGGCTGGCCTGCGTAGATGGAAAGAGAAAAGTCTGAGCCTTTTGGGTAAACCGCTGAGGTAAATCATATATGGAAATGTGCTGTTATGTGACTGGTGAGAGAGGAGCCTTATTGGGCAGCTGCCGAGGGAAGTGGGCCCTCCTGGTTTTGTAATGGAGATCAGGCTGAAGACCGCTTTTGGCAGGGAGAAAAAGGTTGAATCTGTCTCAAAGCCAGTGGAGCTTTGGACACTCAAGGATAGCTGAACACTGGTTGTTTTAAGTCAAGTGTGCTGGAGGGCACTCAAGATGAGAGTTGCCAAACTTCAGAGGAAATGCCGCTCCTATTCATTCCGTGGGATAGATTTCTGGGGAAATGTTTCACCTGTGTATTTCTAGACCTTTCTAAGCTCAGTGTTCTGCATCTGTGCTTAGCTAATGATATTTTATTACTGTGTTTTTCTATGTAATTCATTAAGAGGCCCCATTTTTTTTTTTGCTCCCCCCCCCCCCCCACCTTTATTTAACCAGGTAGGCCAGTTGAGAACAAGTTCTCATTTACAACATTTTACATTTTTTGTGTAAAACCTTTACAATGTAGTCACAGAGAACCAAGAAAAAAAAAAGATTTTTGTTTTATCTTCTCAATTTAGTTATTTTAACAACCAGTTACAGTCAAATAACAAAAAATGCTAGATACATGTTTCAAAATTGTCCTTTGAATGTAGTATGCTACAGTGCTGTACATTAGGCAATACACTTGCACTACCCATAAAAATATACAAAACATCACATTTTCATCATTTGTGTGATCAAAGTTGTGATCATTGAAGACTTCTTTCACAATATAATTAAATGAAATAAATTAGAAACAATGTTTAGCAGGCACTAGTTTGCATCAAGCCTGTCTTGAGCATTTGGCCATAGGTTCTCATCAAAATCGCGGTACATATCCTCAATGTTCACGCACCTGGTGAAAAACCTTTTGGCATAGCCAATCCAAGCCTGACATACTGTAGGTCTCGATTGAAACCATTGCATGCCTCATCCATGGTTTGGAGGGTGTTGGTACGCTCATAGGGTTGTCAATCATACATCTTCCGCCTGTATTGTGATTGTGTATTGTATTTTACAGTATTGTATTGTACTTGTGTAGTGGTCCTGTATGTGGCTTAGTTCATAAGAGCATGGCTCTAGCAACACCAGAGTTGGGTGTTCGATTCCCACTGGGGTCACATACCAAATGTGTGGACTTTTGTATCTTTGGTTAAAAACGTTGATACTGTATTGGCCATTGCAATTTTAAAAAGCAGTGTGAACTGAGTAGTTCTCAAAATCTGTAGTAGACAAACCGGTTTACATGTAACATCTACAGGTTTATCAAATGGCTAAGTGATTATCAATTAAGAGCCGTCAGATTAAGTAATAGTACAATTATTTTTAAAGAGAAGAGAATCATATCAAAAGTAATGTGAGCGATGCATTGTGAAAGGCAATTACATTATATGAGCATGTATTGCAATGTGAAACGTAGTTGTATTTGGCGCATGTGACAAATAACATTTGATTTGATTTGTCTGTTGTACTTAGTTGTTTCAAAACGTGCTTAAAGTTTTGAAACAACTGCCCTTTTGATGATCTGTTTTGAATTTTGTACTAAGAATTGTGAAAATGTACCACATACTTTGCACCAAAGCGATAAATAAAAAACAACTGCATTATAGCAAAGTAAATATTGTTCCTCGTTTGTCCACAGGATGGCAGCAGAGTAACAGGAATGTGTGGGGGTTACTGTGGGAAATGCACTCCGTCCTCCGGCTCTTACCTGCTCATCACAGTGGCCTAAATCTACAGTGTTTAACCAGGTGTGTAATACTAACTATTATTTAGAAATATATCGTGTTTTATAGCTTCAGTCTGTTATTATGTGTACCACCATTCCCCTCCTCATCCTAAACATGTGTTTGTATAGTATAGTAAAGTATGTGGTTTTGGCATCCCTTTCTCTCTTCACAGCTCTCTTCAAGCCAAGATGTCCAACCTCTCAGTGGTGCTACAGTAATGAGGATTCCATCCT
This sequence comes from Oncorhynchus mykiss, assembly GCF_013265735.2. NCBI lineage: Eukaryota > Metazoa > Chordata > Actinopteri > Salmoniformes > Salmonidae > Oncorhynchus > Oncorhynchus mykiss. The sequence goes on from NC_048571.1 coordinate 50,955,264, forward strand.
CCAAATGACCTCTATTCCCTCCAATGTGTAAATATGTCAATAGAACAGGTGTAAGTACTGTACATAACATGGTAAATGACTTATTTATTATACTATATACTCAACATTTATTTTTGTATTGTAAGATAATTTAAGGATTGTGTTTTCTTTCTTGCAACAAACACCATGGACATCTATTCGCATTGCATTAACTAGAACATAAAAATGTGCCTTAGAAATATTTAACATATTCAGTCCAGAGTAGTTGCTTGTGTTTCTTGCGTTGTTGTGTCTCTCATATTGTGGCAGTGTTGCAGCCTGGCTCTTCTATGTCTTAAGATGCAGAAGGAGACTGTCAGTTCTGCTTCACGTTTGTGTGTACGGACGTGGGCACTTTGTATGTACTTCCTTTTTTACACTCGTAGCTGTGTTACGGTCTCGGCATCTTATGCCGTGTGGTGTCACTATCCAACCTTGTTCAGTGCCTGAGTGTTTATCAACCAGTGTAGTAAGTGCTACTGTATGTTCCTACCTGGGTCTTAGAGTGTGAAGGCTGTTTAGGCTGTTCTAATTACCTGGTCTACACAGTCGCCAGCGGTGATCAGTGGGCTGGTGCATTAGTCAGGTGTGGTACAGAGACAGAGACAGAGACGGCACAGAGACGGTGTAGTGAACCGTAGCGCAGCGTGCTGTAAAGGTCGACCTGGGACAGCCAGGGGGAATGCTGGTGCTGTCGAGGCTAGCACAGGCAGCTGCTGCAGAGGCAGACCCAGCCAGGTGTTACTACCACAGAGGAACAACCCTGAGATGGGCCATATGCAGAGAGGAATGGGAATGAGTGCTTTAAAGAGATAGCCATCCCTGTAAAGTTGAGGAGTTCAAGAATTCAGCAGCAGGGAAAATTGAGAGAGAGAGAGAGAGAGAGAGAGAGAGAGAGAGAGAGAGAGAGAGAGAGAGAGAGAGAGAGAGAGAGAGAGAGAGAGAGAGAGAGAGAGAGAGAGAGAGAGAGAGAGAGAGAGAGAGAGAGAGAGAGAACCCCTGCCTTGGTGGGACATACTTGAATATTTTTGCTGAGAGAGAAAAGTGAATGACATGAAAGTTGTGATGCAGAACCTTAACATTTCATACTTATCCGTGGAAGTACAAGGTGTCACCTACCCAGAGGGAGTGTGTCAGGGGAATAGACAGTGGAGTGGCCCCGGGGGCTTTAAGGTCAGAGCAGAGACACAGCTAGAGGAGGAGAGGGAGGAAAGGCTTGCAGGCTGATAGATCCAGAGAGATGTGCTTCAAAGCATCAGAAAGACTCACCTTTTGTTTGTTCTGGGTCTCTCAGGTGTTGTGACAGGGAATAGCCGTTATTCCTTAGTTTTGAGAAAGAGGCCGTATTCCCATGGCTATAACTACATGAATCAAGCAGAGTTTACCTCAGGCCTATAACAACACCAGTGCTCCATAGAGATTGGTTGATGTCTTAAAGGTGTAGGTGTCCAAATGCTGCCTCTAAGAACTGCTTACTGTACCTCCACTCAAACAACGTAGCTTTTTTCTCAGCCTTTATCTTATTGCCTTTCAACAGTTAGTCCATTTTTCTGCTGTCTGATGTAAGTGTTTTGACAATATCAGGGTACTTTCTGTTTGAATGTGTGTTTTCTTTATCTTATATACTGTTTGCAACCAATGCCCTTCATTAGATTTTTTTTTATAAGACTTTTATAGAAAGTGAATGACAAATAATAATAACTATAATAATTTGTATGATTCTTTTGACATGATAAGATACATATCCCAAAATGAATAACGTAAGTGACTGTGATGTTGTAAGGAAGTTTAGTATATCACCTTACTGTACACATATGAGGTTATTCTCGTGTGTATTTATTTGTTTGACAGGGTTTGGCGGGGTGGATGGACATTGGTACCTGAGATAGATTCAGAGGACAAAGCCATATTTGCTACATTTGCCTTATAAATGATGCCTTGAGAATATCAGCAGGACATTTTCATGACGGTGCAACTCTTACTTTGTCATGGTTCCATCCAACCTTTCGCTAAAAGGGAATTCCACACCGTTGTAACCGATAGCCATTCTGAATTTATCTTTGGAATCATATTAGTTTAGATTTAATGAAGTAAAAAATGTTAACTGTTAACGTTAAATGTTTTATTGTCCAAATAATATCCTCCAGTGAAAAGGGATTGAAACTTTAGTCTGATTGTGAATATCTGATGATCCAGATTGTATATGTATTCTCAGGTGTTAAAATAAAGGGATTAGTTGAACATTATATTATGTCTTATATTTATGTAACAATTTATAAACTCAGCAAAAAAAGAAACGTCCTCTCACTGTCAACTGCATTTATTTTCAGCAAATGTAACATGTGTAGATATTTGTATGAACATAAGATTCAACAGCTGAGACGTAAACTGAACAAGTTCCACAGACATGTGACAAACAGAAATTAAATGTGTCCCTGAACAAAGGGGGGGTCAAAATCAAAAGTAACAATCAGTATCTGGTGTGGCCACCAGCTGCATTAAGTACTGCAGTGCATCTCCTCCTCGTGGACTGCACCAGATTTGTCCGTTCCTGCTGTGAGATGTTACCCCACTCTTCCACCAAGGCACCTGCAAGTTCCGGAACATTTCTGGGGGGGAATGGCCCTAGCCCTCACCCTCCGATCCAACAGGTCCCAGACGTGCTCAATGGGATTGAGATCCGGGCTCCTCGCTGGCCATGTCAGAACACTGACATTCCTGTCTTGCAGGAAATCACACACAGAACGAGCAGTCTGGCTGGTGGCATTGTCATGCTGGAGGGTCATGTCAGGATGAGCCTGTAGGAAGGGTACTACATGAGGGAGGAGGATGTCTTCCCTGTAACACACAGCGTTGAGATTGCCTGCAATGACAACAAGCTCAGTCCGATGATGCTGTGACACACCGTCCCAGACCATGATGGACCCTCCACCTCCAAATTGATTCCAAGTACAGGCCTCGGTGTAACACTCATTCTGTCAACGATAAACGTGAATCTGACCATCACCCCTGGTGAGACAAAACCACGACTCGTCAGTGAACAGCACTTTTTGCCAGTCCTGTCTGGTCCAGCAATGGTGGGTTTGTGCCCACAGGCAACGTTGTTGCCGGTGGTGTCTGGTGAGGACCTGCCTTACAACAGGCCTACAAGCCCTCAGTCCAGCCTCTCTCAGCCTATGGAGGACAGTCTGAGCACTGATGGAGGGATTGTGCATTCCTGGTGTAACTCGGGCAGTTGCTGCCATCCTGTACCTGTCCCGCAGGTGTGATGTTCGGATGTACCGATCCTGTGCAGGTGTTGTTACACGTGGTCTGCCATTGCGAGGACGATCAGCTGTTCGTCCTGTCTCCTTGTAGCGCTGTCTTAGGCGTCTCACAATATGGACATTGCAATTTATTGCCCTGGCCACATCTGCAGTCCTCATGCCTCCTTGCAGCATGCCTAAGGCACGTTCACGCAGATGAGCAGGGACCCTGGGCATCTTTCTTTTGGTGTTTTTCGTAGTCAGTAGAAAGGCCTCTTTAGTGTCCTAAGTTTTCATAAGTGTGACCTTAATTGACTACCGTCTGTGAGCTGTTAGTGTCTTAACGACCGTTCCACAGGTGCATGTTCATTAATTGTTTATGGTTTGTTGAACAAGCATGGGAAACAGTGTTTAAACCCTTTACAATGAAGATCTGTGAAATTATTTAGATTTTTATAAATTATCTTTGAAGGACAGGGTCCTGCAAAGAGATGTTTCTTTTTTTGCTGAGTTTATATATACTGTATCTGATTCCACATTTCCCCCATTGTTGACCTTTTGATAAATCTATGTATTTTTCCATTTTTTTTCTACTTTTAAATGATCTTAACAAGTATTATAATAAGAAATCATACATGCTTGTGTTCAATATGCAAGTACTTATTGTACCTTTGAATCATAAATGATTATGAATTATAATGCAATTGTGACCTAAATAAAACATACCTCTTTATTACAAATCATACCACTTTGTATGCTCCAGGCAAGCCATTTCTCCCAGCAAATGTTCGTATTTATATGTCATGTCTGCGTAATATGTCACGTAGTTTAATTCCACGACATGAAATGTATGATTCATGTATGAGATGAGATAAGGGAAGGATCAGAGGAAATAAAGTCACTGACACAGCTCATCCATTCCTATGAGCACATATTATGCTAACACATCGTTTTCCTACACAAATCTGACCTTGATGTAACAAGCTATGATGCCTATTATGCTCCAATCAATGAAAGGACATGCCTCTGCCATAAAGCTCACAATGCTTTCGTAATTGTCACTTTGTAATTATTGCACTTTCCCCACCATACTATAAAGAGCTGGTTTATGCTGTGCATATGCGGATCTGACTCTAACGCCCCCATTCTTTATTGTTTAACTGCCTGTGTTTGGTTTGTTTATGAGAGTCTCAGCAATTACTGGTTGGTAGGTTTCTCTAAAATGTGCAGTACTGTGACCATGGTCTAGTCCAGCCTGTACTGTTGACTTCCTGTCATGGGAATACAAAGCCAATGTTATGACTGTGGGGCGCCATGAATATGCATTCAAGTAAGTCGTGTGCTGAGGCGCCAGCTAGTTTGTACAAGTCCTTTAATCTATGTTACGAGCGAGCGGAATTATTTTAGCAATGACTGTTAGTTGTCAAGAATGTTTCTTTTAGTAGCATAAGTGAGGAGCGTGTAATGATCGTTGTCCCCCTTGGATGAGGAATAGGAAGGATCAGACCAAAACGCAGTGTGGTAATGTGTGGTAATGTAATCCATGTTAATTTTAATAAATAAACTGAACACTGCAATAACCAAAAAAACAACAAAGAGAGAGAGTGAACGAAACAAAACAGTTCTGTAAGGTGAAGACACACAAAACAGAAAACAACTACCCACAACCCATAGTGGGAAAACAGGCTGCCTAAGTATGGTTCTCAATCAGAGACAACGATTGGGAACCATACCAGGCCAAACACCTAGAAATATAACACACAGAACAAAACATAAAATGCCCACCGCAACTCACGCCCTGACCAAACTAAAATAGAGACATAAAAAAGGAACTAAGGTCAGGACGTGACAGAGCGAGAGAGACAAAGAGAGAGAAAGTGGGAGAGCGCTATCATTCTACCAAGCGGAAGGATCTGACAGAGCCAAGCCAGAATACCTTGTGTTTTAAAAGTGCTGTTCCTGGAAATTACATGACAGATTGTTATGCTCACAGGGAAATGATTATTGGTAAGTACAGTAGATACACTGTGTACCCTCAATGTAATAAGGTTGGTCTTGCCCCTCAGAAAAATGATAACAAAATGAAACCAGTTGTATTCGTGTCCAGACAGTTTGTGTTGTACCCATATAGTAGGTACGTTGGGGATCTAACGTACAAGGACAGTTAATTTACCATGTTAGCCTTTTATCTTTACAAAACCAATGGTGTTTGGCAGAGTATCCCTCATCACAGAAATAACATCAGATATATTGTAGCAGCCTACATGGACCAGATGTATTGGATTCCCCCACATCTCAGGTTAAATTACATAGCCCACTAAATCTCATCTTTTCCCATGTAAGATGTAGGTCCTCTGTAATATGTCATGGTCATTGGTTCAGCACTAACCGGATGCCAGAAAAACAGATCTATTCATGTAGTGGTTATTATGAGCATTATATTGATTATTTTAAAAGCATGGTGTTCACTGTTGTGTAATGTATTAACTACACCCTCATTGTCCTTTAGATCGACATCTCTGACAGTAGAGCTGTCTAGTGGGGTTTAAATGGTGGCAAGTTTGTTGCTTCTCTAATGTGGTCTGTTTGATGTGTGTGTGTGTGTGTGTGTGTGTGTGTGTGTGTGTGTGTGTGTGTGTGTGTGTGTGTGTGTTCCCCCCAACTCACCTGATTTAGTTACTGTTTACTATCTCCAAGGATCCCTCACGTAGGCGTGTTCTGTTTTAAACCCGACAAATACCTGTCTACAGAGCCCAGGTGGTAGGAACACACATTGCCCTTCACAACTCCAACTCCACGTATCACTGTTAAAAGAAGAAGAGCAAACAACTACTCCTAACAGGTAAGTTGACTTATTTTATTAACAGATGAACTTCTTTGAGTAATGAATTTCTTATACGCTTTATGAGTTAGAATCGCTCAGTGGACATCTATTTACTTTATTCATTTGATCATTATCACACACATTTGATCTGTTTTCATAAGTAGTTATATCGAGGTGCTTGTATGTTATGGCTTGAGCTCAATCTTACCTTATCAACAATTCATACACGACTGCTCTTCCGTTACTCCCTCACCTTTTGGCAATACTCAAGCTGGAGCAGACTGCTAGCTCGTTTTCATGGGAACTGTCCAGATAAAGTGTTTTGCCTGGGGGTAAGAGTAGCTGCAGTGTCCCACCTGGACCATTGCCTCATTCCCTGTGGGCTCTTTCAGCGTCCCTGCACCCAATATCAACCTGTACCATGCCCTCTAAGTGGTATCAGCCAGAGACAGATTACCCCTCCGTGGGCTCGGTACTAAAAGCACCTTTGTATGCAGTGTTCCATCTGCAAAGCTCTGACATTGCCCCCCTTTAGCAGTGCAGAGAGAGAAACCTCTGAATTATGCATTAGAGCAAGTGTAGCTGTTTCTTTCAGCTAACCTTGTGGAGCTGTGCAGACTGCACACTCATATTTATCAGAGCACATTAACTTCTGGGAGTGGTTGGAGAATCTGTCACTGTGGAATATGTGTGGTGTGAATTATGTCAGGTCATCATCTTGTTCTGGATGCTATTTCAAATCAATTTCATTTCATTGGGTGTAATTCCATATTTGCAGTTAATATCGTTGTTTGGAATCAGATGGGTAGCAATACAGCACAGCCTCTCAATACACACACGTGCACGCCCGCACATAAGCACATGTGCGTGTCCATGTGTCTGTCTGTGTCTTTGTCTGTATCTGTACTTGTGTGTCTGTGTGTGCTTAAATCACTAAATACCAATCAATCAATCAATCAAATTTATTTTACATCAGCAGATTTCACAAAGTGCTTAAACAGAAACCCAGCCATGGTTTGTTCTCAGACACATTCCCAGACCTTCCCACACAGATTAAAGTAGTGACCTCAGTCCTTATAGGTCCTAGGTCTCTACTGTACTTTCCTGACACCTCTGACCTTCACACTAAGGGCATTTTATTCCTGAACACTGACAATGTGAGGGTAATGGCATGTCCCGGAAATAATAAGTCTATGTAAGAGAAAAAATATATGAGATTCCTTTGATTTCAAACACAGCCCTACCTATCTGTAAACACTGGTGGGTTCTTGTAATACTTGTCCATGTGTCTTTTCTAATCATGTAAAGGTGGCTACTATTAGACCCTCCTTAGGCCATGTAGGTCCTGTATTTAGATGGCATCAAGATGATCCTAAAACCAGCAACAGATAAAGTACCCTGTAGGACCACTCCCCTGGGTAATTAGACACAGACAGCTTTGAACTTACACTAGGTTTGATTAGCCTCCAGCTTTCTGTACACACACAAACAATGTGGACCTTCATGTCTGTGTCTGTTGTAGTGTGTGCATGCGTGTGTGTGTGTGCGTTCTCTATGTCTCATCTCTTTCTTCTCTCTCTCTCTCTCTCTCTCTCTCTCTCTCTAGAGCCTGCTGATGTGGAACATTGTGGTTGTTTAGTCCACACACAGGTGTGAGGAAGTGTCTGAAGGTCACAGCAGAGAGTTGTCACACATAGACACGTGTGTCTATCTTTATTTTCTCTACACTTCCGTTCATCAGTACTGCTTGGCCAAAGTCATTTGAACCTTGTGTCACATTCAAAAGCTCCTGAAAACAGATGTGGGACGCGAAGCAAGTTCAGAACATAGAAAGTTAGTGAACTCAGTTGTACACTGGTGGTGTCGAAGATAGAGAAAAGCCAAGAGGGAACTCAAAAAGTTGTGTAATATATTAGTTAATAATACCATCCTTTGAAGGGTAAGAGAAGAATATACATAATAGCCCAGTAAAGTGAATAGAGCCCTGAGCAAGGAGATTCTTGCTGGGATATTCTTAACATGGCTCTGTTCTCCTTGAAGAATTCTCCTTTGAGAGGAAAGGCCTTGGGACTCAGCGCTCTCGAGTGCATTGAGCCTGTCTGTCTGTCGAGGTAATGCTGCAAAGCTTTTCTCTGGTGATAAATGGCAAGCACTTGTTGGAGAGCCAACTCTGTCTGCATTACCTCACAGGAAATTGAAATGGGAAATCCCTGGGTGGGAGGCAGAAGTCAGATGCTATATCAAACAAACGGGGGTAGAATTAATCATTTCTGTCCTCCTGTGATTTAGCACTCAGAGAGACAACACTGTACAGTGTTCTCAGTCTTGTTTGAAAAGGGGAGTTTCTCCTGGTAACCTGGTAACCTTGGGGTTGGCTTGGTTACAGTCTAGTGATGAAGAATTTGCATGGCAGGATCTCAAGTTTCTCAACTAATCTACTGTTTGGTTTGTTTCATCCTCTAGGCCTACATGATAGAACAACTGCTCTATATGCCCTTCACTTTTAGAAAAATGCTCTGACAATTCACTTATGTCACGTATATATTGATTATACGTAATGAATGTAGTGAATATGTATAACACTTTACTTTTACAAATGCAATTAATAAGGACAGTGTAAAGTTAAGTGTTCCCTGTAATATTATACTTTCAAGATTATCATCGTCTGTGGAATTAGCTGATTCTATTGGCTGAAAGGCAATAAGGTGGAGCTGGCACCCTCGGTCGAATCCGGAAACCGCGCTCCTTCATTCATTAATGAAACAGGGTAACGGGATAGGACCGCGAGGGCTCTGTTTGGTTGAGGAACGTCGAGCGCCACCGTGGGGATTTGTTTACGAAAGTGCGTGGACACTCTCCAAGTGTCCCTTTTGCGTTATTGGTTCCAGTTTTCAGCCCACTGTCCTGGAACAAGACTGTCATGTTCACTCGCAGCTCCAAGAAGAGAGAATCCAGTAGATCGGTGAGTGATACAAATTGTAGTTTTTCCATATGATCCCACGTTTTTGCAGAAATGTGGTACAGTACGGTTGCATGAGGCGCACGCGACCACGGCGTGCTCTTTAATCCCGGTGTCCAGATACACTGTGTTGTGGTTTAAGTCTATAAAAATTAAATGTTATTTTGCAGTCTGTGGACTGTTTCTTAATCGGTAAAGCAGTAACGTTAAATTCCTAGTCCTCTTCGCACTTCTCATTTGATCGGGAGAGAACGCATCCACCAGTACATTTCAAAGGCTCATTTAAGCAACATTATCCCGCTGATGTAAGAATAGTTGGTTTGTATTCTACGAATCTACCCCAATACGCATACTTTGTTAAGCCTTTCAGTTCACTGCACCAGACATTTCTTTCCTAAGTGTTTGCCCTCATTTGTGTTCCACACATGTACCCAGAGGCAATCGACTATTACTGAGTTCTGTATTTAGTAGTTACGGTACTCTTTTTAAAATAATTTGGGCCAAGTCATATATAGGCTTGATGTCATTGTCTCATTATTTCAATGTTTTTTTTAGGTTTGATTATGACTAATTATGACTGAATACTTTTTTGTCTTCTCTAAATAGTTAGACTTCTGAAGTCTTCTGTAAACCCACTCTGTCCCAATGTGAATTGTCATGTGAGAGACAGCATGTGTTTGATGAATCTAGAAGAGATGAGCGATAACAGCAGGTATCATGTGACCATTAACTATATAGGTTCTTCTCTCCATCACTAGCTGAACACCCTTGATGAGCCGGAGAGAGGACAGCCGTGTAACGTGTGTGGAGACCAGTGTCCCGGCTTCACTCTGCACAAATGGAGGTAGGGACCCTCTCTCTCCTTCTCTATCTTTGCCCTTACTGTGGCTAGTTATCCCTCCGCCCCTCCCAGCCAAAAAGATCAGTCCACTTAAGTTCAAAGTTTCAGTGGTGGCAGTTGGTACCGTGGAATGCTGTTTGCTCCCTGTCTTAGAAAACGTCTTGAGGAAATTGAATACATACTGCTCTTGAGTAGTATGAACCATGTCTCTATGCCAGTTTGATGCAGTGGACACTTCCCCCTCTGCAAGGCACTGGTCTGGAGGATGCCTTTTGAGGGTTACTGAAGCCACCCTGTTTTTGCTAAATGGACTCAGCCGTGCGTATCAGAGTCGGCAAGGCATTGTTCAGAATCTGTGTGCCCTAACTCAACAGTTTAGCCATTCATGCAATATGAGAGATTTAAGCAGACATTCTACAAATGCTCTCAACTGTTGTATTTGCTTTAGAGTGAAAGGAAAGAGCGCTGGGTAGTTTGTCTTTGATATGCCGCACGTATAAGCTGTGTTTGTTTGGTTCACTCTTGGAGAGGCTATATATTTAAGACAACATGAGTTTTTCAGAACTGTTTACAAGAGTTATTACTAAAACATGCATTGCCCTGAATATGGCAAGTGAAAGCTGCAGTGGTGTGGTTCAACCTGGTCTCGGAGCATTTCGTATTATTCTGTACGTAAGTCCGCGACACTCCATTTAGTATGATATGTTTGGTAAATCAGGGCACTCCTCAATTAGGAATACAGTTTCTAAATTGAAAGCAATTACTTTACCCCTACATCATGATTTTGTTTCCTGCAAGAAGAGGTACGGAGTCCCTCTCTGCCACCTCCACTTAAAGAGTCGTCTGTAGCAGCAATGTAAGCAGCCCTAACGAAAGCAATGCCTGGTCTGTCTAAAGGCGTCCGCATGATTCCCAGCTGAAACAGTTCAGTGGAGTTCGTGCATACATTATGACGACATTTAGTGACGTTTTGGACTTAAGTCTACCCCCCTCCGTCGGTGATTTGGCCAAACGGTAGGGATTCTTCAACAAAGTTTGTCATTCAACGAGAGGTGACTTTTTTTTATGCACATTTTTTCATTGAAAAATACTCCAAACATCTTAGTTAAATGTAAAATTGCGCGACCAAGATCTCTGAAGCAAAAACGTAAACATTTATGACAAATTTCTTGAGTTAAATTAATTCAGACTATTTTTAAGGAAGTGTATACTGGCTACGGCTTCTCAAAATGGACAAACAGAACTATTGCTGCTTTTTTCTCATTTTTCAAGTGAAGGTCTTTTTAAAGGAGTATGTGAGTAAAGTCATTCGGCTAGGTGCCAGCCGAACTGAAGCATGCTATCACCATAAGCGAATCTACAATGAGAGAGAGGGAGGAGGGGAGGGGCTGGCATGTTAGGCAGAGGATCATCATGATTCAGGCCTCCATTCTGTAAACCATTACGGGACAACAGTCAACCTCTGGAATGTGCCTTTAATTGCCTTTGCAGTGCCACAATAAAAGTACACTTTTTCCCGAAAAACCAACCCGACAGCGGACATTTCTTACAGACGGGTCGTGGAAACCCTGCTTTGTGTGTAGACCCTGGAACGGTATGGGGGAACTTTATGGCGACAAACATCACTGAACGCCTTTGTTCCTTCTTGGAAAGAAAATGCTCCGACCAGTCTCTTCCTCTCCTTCTCAGGAAAGCCTGTTTTCATGCCGATTGATACAGATATGTATGTTATTTGGAATGTGGACTTTATCTGACCTCGGTGTTGTAGATTAGGGAATCAGAGAAGGGAGTGCGTACATTGTGGGTTGGCTACCATATCAACCCTGCTGTTTATTAACTAAGAGTGACAAAACAACATTTTCTATGTCAACACAGGGACCTGCCAGACTGCCAAAATTAGACCTTGAATTGTCTCCTTGGGGGCATTATTGATGAGGATCATCGTGTGTTTGTGTGGGAGGGGATCGTGACTGTTTCAAGTTCTCTATAACAGGATGAGCTCTTTAAACAGCCACATTTTTAAAGGTTGCTGATGTCAGACATGTAGTTGCACAGCAGCACACACTTTGATGACATGCAAAATGTGAGTCTGAAGGAAAGCCAGGGAGGCTGGGAGAGCCAGGGAGGCTGGGAGAGCCAGGGAGGCTGGGAGAGCCAGGGAGGCTGGGAGAGCCAGGGAGGCTGGGAGAGCCAGGGAGAGCCAGGGAGGCTGGGAGAGCCAGGGAGGCTAGGAGAGCCAGGGAGGCTGGGGGAGGCTGGGAGAGCCAGGGAGGCTAGGAGAGCCAGACCATTTAAGAACTGGGTTGAAATCTCAGGAAAAAAGAAATAACTACAGGAAAAGGGACTGGGTTAAGTAAGCGCTGAGACCAACATCCCCCTACCATTCCCTACACTTTAACATGTGTGTATGGCTCTGAATTCTCTAAAATATTCATGTTTTTCTAAATATTCAGGAGCTTGAGTTTCCAGGAAGAGATGGTACGTTTTTTTCCGTTCTTCCCTTCTTCCGCGCTATATAAAGAAGCTTCCGCTAAGCTGGTGTCTTGGGGGTTCATGCCTACTCTTCCACTGTGGTTTTACTGTGTTTGCTGGCTCCATTCAGGTCCTACTAAAAACCCAGTCAAGTGTCATCCATTTAAAATCATTCAGGCCTACTACTGACCGTATTCGCCATCCACCACTGTTGAGCTTTCATCCAACCAATCACATTCGTTCTAAGGAAAAGTCCAATGAGAGAATTTGTCACTTTTTTTTATGACACGATTTGTTCTCAGAAAAGCAACTTTTGTGAACAGTAATATAATATGTAATGAGCTACTGTGAGCTTCACTATTCTAAATAAACACGTGGCTGCCTAGTTCGTGGTATTGATTCATTGCCTCTGGCTTCAGACCAATTCGATCTACCTATCTTTTCAAGACTGGCAACATTTTTCTGAAGAGTAGCAGCATGTTACTAACCCCACTGCCAGTGTGTCAGAGAGCCAATAGTGCTGTGTAAACAGAATTGTCAGCTCTAGGCAGGAAAGGATAGGGGGAGACAGGAGTGGATTTAACTTGTGCAACGCGCTCCTTTTGAATTTTTAATGCTAGCCATTGGCTTGATTGATTTTCTTTGTTCTAATGAGACTCATTACAGAGCTTATGAACACGAACGGTGTGTGTGCGCCAGATATCTGATCAGCCTAATCGTGTCACCCACTTAACTCTGCACCTGTATGTTTTAAAACTTCATTCAATAACTCGCCCAACGCTCCATCGAGACATGTTAGCGCACCGCTGTCAATGATAATGGTTTTTGAATGTTAACACTTGACCTGTAGTTAATAATGGGGAAGGTTTTAAGTCAGATTTCCTGTTAGTTGATTTCTGTAAAATGTCCCCATTTGCAGTAATTTCCTGTTGCCAAGCACCTTAATTTGCACTGGACAGTATGCTAGTGATGGTATTTGCAATACTGTTTGGACAAAGAATGCTCTTGTATGCACCAAGCCCTACATTGAAATCCAAGCTGGACTAAAAGCAGAGGAGAGGGGGTTTGGCCGGGGGGGGGGGGTTTGAGTTGGGCTGAAAGCCCACTGACGTCTGTCCTCACAGTAACCTGACCTGATCTGCATAACACAGGCCCACCCTGCTATTCAGCATGTTAACAAGCAGCCCAGTCAAATAAAACTGTCAGACTGGTTTGGCATATGAATGGCCCTTTAAAAGGGAGTCTCTCGGTTTAGTACTGAAGAGGCCACAGCCTATAAGGGTGGGGAGACCCTGGTGACCACCACCACACAATAGGCCTGGTGGATTTACCAGTGTTCTTCTCTGTACTTGCATGGAGATAGAGGCCAGCCTCCAGTGAAAGCAGTGGAGAAGTTTACTGGTAATGGGCCCAAATCATTATCTCCTCCAGTCCACTCCCCGTGGCCTTTTGAAGTGGAAAGCAGCAACATCTGTGCCGCGTGGTAACACTCATTTGGGTCAGAAGGCAAATGAGATGTTGGGGGGGGCTTTTTATCGTGTAAATGGAATGTTTTGTCTTTGTCATTTAAGAAGGTCCATTTTTGAAAGGGCCTGTGTTTTGACAGCCCCAGAGGGTTTTTTGATAGATTACTGATGCTCAGCAATAATACAAACCCAGAGAACTCTCTAATCCTGATATAAATCATAGTTTGACATTTACAGATCCTCTGACAGGTCCCTTCCTCTCTATCTCTCTCTTACTCTCTCTGTTTCTGCATCAAAGGCTGGTCCAAGATCAGTTGCTTTTTTGGCTTCTCTATGAGCTCGAGAGGGAGAGTCTTTTGATTGGCTGTCTTTCAATTATGGATGGTGGTCACGGAAACGGGAAGCGGGGCATATGCATGTGGTAGCCCGGTGAGAAACAGAGGGCCAATTGGACGGCTCATGATTTCAAATGGAGTGGCATTTCAAAAGTCGTGATTAGCCAGGGTTAGCTGCCTCTCAGACAGAGCTCATTGTGGAAGGATCCCTACCCAGATAACAGAGCCTGTTGTTTTAGTTTTATCCAGGGTGATATTGACATATTGTGTCTGTCAGAGCAGCTCTTTATGGTCTTTCTGTGTTTGTCTATCTTGAGAGGGGAAATTATATCTGATTATACCTCTGTAGCAGATGCTGAACGCAGCTCGGGGGAGATGAAACTGCATGACGGATGTGTTTTGTGTTCGTATATGCACTATGGTTATCTGATGACTGTGTTGTGTCTTTGTCATAGGGAGAGGGTTTTCCTATTCACCAGCCGTTGTATGGGGCATGTAAGAGGAGAAGCGGTCATAGGTGTTGGGTTGCTCTGGTCCAGTGTGGCTATTATCTCTTTTCTCAAACAGAAACTACATATCTTATGTCATTAGTATCACCTTTTCACATTCCTACAACCCATCTACTTGCATCTTGTTCTTTAATCCTTAAGAGTCTAAGCTGGAGATATCATTCTGCGTCTCAATCCACCGCATCCGCCTATGTCGCCCTTCCGCGTCTGCGGTGGGAGGTGGCTGAGCTACAGCGGTGTTTATCAGACCATGGAAACATCCCGAAAATCTGTCTTCTAATGAAAACGTTTGTAGTGTCCGAGCGGTTTGGCCTACATGATGGTGTTCTCTTTTTGCTCTACAACCCCCACAAGTGTCCCGGGACTCGTCTGAAGGTAACCCATACAAATGAATGGAAGTATGGAGGTAGTTTTGTGCCAGCAAAGTGAGCTCTAACTTTTAGAGGTTAAACAGCCTAATAGCTCAATTGAAGTGCTATTGATTCAAGTCTTGGCCTGTTCAGACAACAGAAGTACTCTCTCTACCCTGACTTTGACTCTGTGGAGTAGAGGCAACCTCCAGTGTGCCCATGCCAGAAAACCCACACAATTAGAGAGGCCCAGCAGTCACTTGCCAAATGGGCTCTCTTTCTCATCACGCAAAAGTGACTGCACATTCAGCGATATGATTTGCATTTAAAGTTTATACATTCCGTGTTCAGGTGTAACTTTCTTTGTCATCTAATTATATTAGACTCAAACGAGCCATGTTCAGTTGTTTGTGTTTACTGTCCCGGCAGTGAAGCGCTTCTGTTTGTCCACAGGGAGGCGAACATACTCTTCATAGATTAGATTAGATTAGACTAGAGTAGAAATCCCAAAGGGCAATTTGTTTGCAGCAAGTAGACAATAGGTATGGGTGTCAAATGGAAGAGTCACCCAGCTTTTATCACTTGTGTGATTGTGTTATTAATTGTTGGTACTGATAGTTAGCTGCATTGACCATTTTTTTGTTGTTGCAACAATCAGTAGACTCCTTATGGCACTGCGTGTGTTCGACAGCTGACCCCTGAACAAAAGCATAGCCATCTTGTGCCAGACTAGAGGCATCTCTGTGAGTCTCCTGTGATAGTTTAAGTCTACAGCTAAGTCTGATCCCCATCTATTTTCCTAGACTGTGTTATCAGAGGTCATCCTGAACAGGTGCCAAAGCACTCTGGGTAATGGACAGAGACGGATAGGCATCAGAAAACCCCTCTTTGTCCCTGGGGAAGTGGCAGAAGTCATACTCACCAGATAGGGATGTAGTCGACCAGCTTATCCACATGATGTAGGGAGACTGGATCCAGTTGTACAGTTAAGACTGTCTTTTGTATCTATAGTCATATAATCTCCGCTATAATGATTGCATTTGTATCCACAAGCACGCATATCATTTTTTAGTTTCTGTCTCATAGACTTGACATATATATATATATTTTTTATCAGAGAGAAGCTCAAGCTGATGGATATAGTTGTCTGTATGTGTGTCACTCAGCTCTTCCATGGGTGGGTGCTTACTGTGGTCAAACTAACATTTTGGTGCTGGTGGAGGCAGCCTTTACCTAGGGGATAGAGTTCAGCTAGAGTTTAAGGCAGGGAGTGAGAGACGGTGGGAAAGACATGGAAATAGAGAGGGAGAGTGAATCCCAATGGCTGGAGAAGTGCATTTGGTATTTTAAACATCGATTTGTAACAGACTGTCCAAGGACATTGGATAACAGTAGAAAAACATTCTTCCTCATGATTTTGTAAAGAAAAAAGGATTTTGCTTGCAACCTTGCTGTTGCTGTTTTACATCTTTGTTCCACTCTGAAATGAGGAAAAGGTTCTGTTGATCAATGCACTCTCCCCCTTGATGTGAATAAACCATGGCTTTGCCTGAGAGTTCCATCCCCAGGAGTTTCCATCCACGCAGACAGCGCTCTGCCCCGGTGCTGATCTGGCCTTAATGAAGGCTTAGCATCCAGAGCTACCTTTTGAACTGTCACCTGGAATAAAGGGGGGGTGGGTCTCACAGCCGTCACCCCCACACTGACTTTAACATTCACTACGTACTACAGCCTTCAATTCCCACCCGCCCACACCTTTTAGGGTTTGCATTGTTCATTCACATCACTTTACATGTTCTTCTGTTAACATTCCTCTGTGCAATTAGACTGTGGATATTCTATTATTTCTACTCATTAATTCGAATTCAGTGGAACTGCAGGTGATTGCTTTTTCGACTGTTAAACCTTCAGGAAGGTATCACCATTACATCAACAAATACTGAAAAAAATATAAGCACAACATTTTAGTGTTGGTCCCATGAAATAAAAGATCCCAAAATTCTTCCATACGCACAAAAAGCTTATTTCTCTCAATTTTTATTTGCACAAACTGGTTTACATTACTGTTAGTGAACATTTCTCCTTTACCTAGACAATCCATCCATCTAACAGGTGTGGCATATCAAGAAGCTGATTAAACAGCATGATCATTACACAGGTGTACCTTCACTAGAACTGTTGCCAGAGATTTTCCATGTTAAGTTCTCTACCATAAGCCGCCTCCAATGTTGTTTTAGAGAATTTGGAAGTACATCCAACCGGCCTAACAACTGAAGACCATGTGTAATTACGCCAGCCCAGGACCTCCACATCCGGCTTCTTCACCTGTGGGATCGTCTGATACCAGCCACCCAGACAGCTGATGAAACTGTCTGTAATAAAGCCCTTTTGTGGGGAAAATCTCATTCTGATTGGCTGGGCCTGGCTCCCCCGTGGGTAGGCCTGGCTCCCAAGTGGGTGGGCCTATGCCCCCCCAGGCCCACCCATGGCTGCTCCGCTGTCCAGTCATATGAAATACATAGATTAGGGCCTAATGAATTTGATTTAAATTGACTGATTTCCTTATATGAACTGTAACTCAGTAAAATCGTTGAAATTGGCCCATGTTGCGTTTTTATGTTTTTGTTCGGTATATATCAGGTTCAGTGCTGGACAGTTGGAGTTAGACTATATTGATGCAGAGGATTTGATATCCCACACAGTACTTTCTAGTTAAGCGTCATATTAATAGAGCTATGGTTTCAGTCCACAGACGTCTGGCCCGGGCTCAGGTTCAGCCTAGCACAGTGGGATGGCAGATAGTCGGTCCCAGATTAGCAGCAGGAGACACAGTCATGATCTGTATGTCCCTTTAGGCCAGGGTCAGACATGAACACTGAAACACACACTGGATCAGATACACCAGACACACACCACACAGCTATGGAGGTCTCTAACTCCTCACCCACCAACTTTTTTGTTAACTTCCCATGACTATACGGTATGAAAGTGACAATTCCTGGATCCTTGTTTTGTAGGCTAAGAATTAACCTCAAATTTGCGTCCTCAGTCATAAAAATGTGGTTAATTTAAGATGTATAATACATGTATGCGTGTTTCCGAATGAATTTACTTACCACATGCCGGCTTTCAACGTATTTTATGGTTGAGAAGAAGCACAGAGCTGAAAAGAAACAACCGTTTCAATTGGAACTACACACATGAACTACACATGAACTACAACTCCCACTTTATAGGTCTCACTTTCAACAGCTTGCCCGTCTTCAAAAGAAATAGAATATTAAACGCATCAATGAGTCCTCAACCCGAGCAGACACGCTCCAGCATGCTAACAAGGCTGCAGGAGTTCAAATGAGGCATTGGGGTATGAGAAAATCAATACACAAATGTGAATATAATGTTATATTGATATATAATCTTGAAGCCTAGTTGAGAGATTACAGGACATGACCCAGAAGTATGACGTAGGAACGTGTTACTTTCATATCGTATTGGCACATTCAGCAGTATGATTTATACCTTCTCAATCCCTTTCATACATCCCTTTCTCCCTCCATCCCCTTCTCTCTCCATTACTCCATCCCCTTCTCCCTGCCTTCCATCTCCCTTCTCTCAATCCCTCCCTCCTTCCCTCTCTCTATGCACCAAGGTGCAGTGTTCAGGTAGCCAGCAGACTGCAGATTGCAGTGGGACCTTCAGTTGGAGCAGTGCACCGCTTCAAAGACTCCTTTGATTTTGTACTCCCCCTTTTTTGTATCCTCCTCCTCTCTCTCTCTCTGTTTCTCTCTCCAGTCACATGTTCCTGTATGGGGAGAGAACCCCACACCACCACCATAGTAATAGAGGATGTTACTGCAGGTTAGAATGTTGTATGTCATTCCAGATGAGTTGTGTGTGCCTTTACGAATTTTTGGAGAGGTTTTGATGATTCTGTGTTTCTGCTCAGGAGAACTTATAAGTCCTTTTAATGTGTCCGATGATGAGTTTACTGTTACATCACCCCTAGATTTCTCGTTGCCGTTCAGATTTTTCGGAGACGTATCAGCTCCAGAGTCACCAGCAGAGGTCAGTGTTGTATCTGACGTTATCGCCTGCCATTTTCAGCATCAATATGGCTAGAAGTGTTTTTTCTCAGTCATTTCATAAATATAATGCATAAAAAAATCTACTTTACAGACACCAAACATACTACATTATCTCACATCAGATGTGGTGACTACAAGACAAAACAATAGACAGTTTATCCTTTTTGTGCAGAACAGTTTGAAATGTCCTGTTTTCATTATTTTACTGAATCCCATTGAAACAGTATTCATTTGTTTAGCCACTAAAAATGGACTTGATGACACAGCATGCATTGTTGAGGTATTTGATTGGTTTATTGATTTAGCCAACTGCCTTTAGGAGCGTATTGATCTGTGAGCTGTTGTCCAACTCAGTATTCATCATTGCATGCACCAGGGCCAGAATTCAATCTAACCTGCTCTGTGGAAAATCCCATTGTTCCTTCTCTTTTAAAGTATGAATCACATTTGAGGGATGCAGTTAAGTCTGTTTATTAGCTAAAACTCAAATGTTCTGGTGTGTGGGTTTGATTTTTATCTGACCCAAGATGTTTTGCAAGCTGTGTTGTATCTATTCCCTCGTACTGAGGCTCTGCGTATTCTCCATCATCAGGAGTGGGCGAAGTGTTATTTTTATCCCAATCACATCCACAGCTCACAATGACTCAAAGCACACAGCAGAGTCCATTAATGACGCAGCTCAACAACAAAACAGGAACAAAAGCTTTAGTATATATGAGTCATTTAGCAGACACTGTTATTCAGAGACTTACAGTTAACGTGTTCGTCTTAAAATAGTTAGGTTGGACAATCACATATCGCAGTCATAGTAAGTACATTTTACCTCAAAGTAGCCATCAGCAAAGTCAGAGCTAGTAAGGGGGGAAAAGCCAAGTGCGAGTGTTAGTTCATGATGAAGGCATGAACTAACAATGGGGGGGGGGGGGTTTATTTAAGACCTACTTTTTGAAGAGGTTAGGGTTTTTGGAGATGGGCAGGGACTAAGCGGTGGCAGAACAGATTGCTTGGGTTGGGGTGTAGGGTTTGAGCATAGCCTGAAGGTAGGGAGGGACAGTTCCTCTTGCTGCTCCGTAGGCAAGTTCCATCGCCTTGTAGTGGATGTGAGCTTTTTCTGTAAGCCAGTGGAGTGTGCAGAAGACCGGTGTGAAATGGCAGAACTTAGGAAGGTTGAACACCAGTAGGGTTGCAGCGCTCTGGATAAGTGGGGAGCCCATCCAACAGTGAGTTGCAGTCGTCCAGATGACAAGTGCCTGCACCACTTCCTGTGTGAGGTAGGGTTGTACTCTACGGATGTTGTAGAGCATGAACCTGCAGGAGCGAGATGGTGTTGAAGCAGGTAGGCCTTCCCCGGGAGGAAGAGCAGCTCCGTCTTGTCGAGGTTGAGCTCGAGGTGGTGGGCCGACATCCAAACTGAGATATCTGACAGGCACGTAGAGATGTGTGTCGCCACCTGGGTGTCAGAAGGGCGTAAGAAGAAAAGTAGTTGAGTGTTGTCCACAGAGAAAGGATAGGGGAGACCATGTGAGGATATGTGAGAGATACAGCTTTGGCAATACAGAGAGCCTCTGTGACACAGAGAAAAGCAGTCTCAGTTGAGTGACCCCTCTTGAAGCCTGACTGGTTAGGGTCAAGAAGATCGTTCTGAGAGACATAGCGAGTTCATCAGAGACGGCACACTCAAGTGTTTTGGAAAGAAAAAAAGAAGAGATACCGGACTGTAATTTTTGACATCAGAGGAGTCGAGTGTTTGTTTCTTGAGGAGGGAAGGGACTTGGGCCATAGTGAAGTCAGAGGGGACGCAGCCAATGGTCAGGGATGAGTTGCTGAAGGAAGTGAGGAATGGGAGAAGGTCTCCAAAGATGTTCTGGAGAAGGGAAGACCTCACTAGTCATAGGATTTAATCTGGAGATAGAGGGGAGAAATAGGTCAAGGCCTAGGGTAGTTCTGTGTGAGTGGGACTAGTGGACTCAATAGGTTGAGTGAATGAGGAGCATATGTCGTGAACCTTCTTTTCAAAGTGGTTGACAAAGTCGTCTGCAGAGAGGGAGGGGTGGAGGATTAAGGACAGAGGTAGAAGCTTGAAATGTATATAAGATTTAGAAAAGGGACAGTGCAAGTCCTAGGATGTAGAAAGGGAGGAGAGTAGGGTCAAGAGGCAGAATCAGGAGACCGGAGGGAGAAAGATTTAGCAGAAGGCAGAGATGATAGAAGAGGAGAGAGTGGTGGGAGAGAGAGCAAAGATTGCCGGGGGGGGGGGGGTAGCAGCGAGATTCGTAGGCCTCTAGTAAAGACAAGGTCAAGGTTATTGCCTTGTGAGTGGGAGGGGACTGGGATAGGGTGAGATCAAGAGGCAAGGAGGGGAGAGAGTTGGAAAGAAATTAATCGAAGGCAGACATCAGGAGGTTGAAGTTGCCAAGTACAAAAAACGGTGAGCCATCATCAGGAAATTAGCTTATCAAGGTGTGAAGCTCATTGAGGAACTCTAAGGGCACCTGGTGGGTGATAGATGACAATGTTAAGCTTGAGTGGACAAGTGACAGCATGGAATTCAATTGAGGAGAAGGACAGGTGAGTGAGGGAGAAAAGGGAAAATCTCTACCTAGGAGACATTAGTATCTCCCTGTGCCACCACCATGATGACCAGATGCTCTCGGGCTATGAGAGAAAACGAACGTGTTCTCTGGGGTGATCCATGTCTCCATCAGGACCAAAAAAAGTGAATGGACTGAAGGGCAGCATAGGCCGAGATGAACTGTGTGTTCTTGACCACAGATCGTCAGATCCAAACGCTGCCAGAGACCAGGAATTCCACATGGGTTGTGCTTGCAGGTTACACAAAATTAGAAGGGTTGCAGCCAAAGGGTAGGGGAGCGTCTGTAAAGCTTACAGGGAGAGGAGCGAACACATATAGAAAACACACATAGTTGCCAAAGCTACAAAAGAGCAAAGTAAGATAATCTGAAAAATCACTAGGTGATAGTGGTGTGGAGACACCTCTTTCCTTCCTAGAAAGGTTTTAGTTTTGCGACGAGACCGACACTGCTGCCATTGAGAGAACAGGGGAGGCTCAGGTACTAATACTAATTGATAATTGTCTTGCAAAGTGAGGAGCACACCTCCTGGTACTAATTGCTGATTGCCTAGGAGAGGAGAAACAATTCCTCCTCAAATACCGAAAATGACACAACAGAAAGCCAAACAGACAGTTGCCAGGCTGTTGGTTTGTTTGAAACTGCGTAGAAAGTGCTGTTCCACATGAGTGACGCTACATAAGCATCCAGAGAGAGGATGGAGGTGTGAGAGTGATGCCCTATGATGTAGAACCCCTCCTCCATGATGTCTCAGTCCCCAGTGACCCTGCAGTCTTCTCCTGGTTCACTTCAACAAATGGCAACCTACATATCCCCCATGTCACTCTCCCGGGTCGGTATAGTGATATACAGTACTAACCCTTACAATAACCTGTGATGCCATGGACTGACCGATTCTGGTCACTAGATATGACATTGTGTGAATAGTCAAAGCTAATTTGAAAAATTTCAGCATCAAATTGAGTGAAAAAAGAACGCTTCCTGCTAGCTCAAACTACAAGGATATCAGGTTGAGCGATAAATCACTGAGTGGCCTTAAAATGAAAGGGGACCTTCCTTGTTACTTATATGGTCGCTTATTTCACAAGACACAAGGCCCTAAACCTTTCAAATGTAGGGCATACTTTATGAGTTTAAGCATTCTATGGGACTCTGCTACACTGGAAATACAGACAAAATCCAGGTAATTTATTTACATAACTATCAACCCCTCAACAGCCCAATAAAGCTTCTGGTTGTCATTCTGCATAGTCAATGTATTCTGTCAGATACTTGAAAACGACTCTCTCTCTACCTCACAAAGTGCTTCATTCTGACAAGCCTAGTTAAATTAAGGTTAAATAAATAAAAATATTTTAGAACTTGGTGGCACTTATCTTCAGACACAACAAAAGAAGATCAAGGTAGAAGATGCAAAACATTGATATGGTTAACTGTATTCATTTCCTCTCTCAGCCTCAACTTTACTGCAGTACGCTATGGACTCAAACCGTGCAGCAGCACTGAGCTGTTCTCAGACATGCAGTGTAACTAACCAGACAAGGAGGACAAAACAAGCTCATTGGAGTCGAAAGCCAATTACATTCACAAAAGAGCTGTGTTTCTCTCTTCTGTAGCCTTCCTTTCTTTCACTGTTAATCTGGTTGTTGTGTAGGCCATGCCTGTTGGCTCTCTGACCATTTGTAACCCTACTAATGGTAATGGCTCTGTTATTCTAGCATGGCCAGTTGTCAAGATACCAGCCGACTCTGGTCACTCACACACATCTCCTTGGCAACCAGTCAATTTACACAAATAAACTTGGCCGTACAAGATAGAGCATGAGTGTTGCGTTTAAATATGCAGTGCTATATGGAGCTGCTGGAGCAAGAGTTCTGGTTTCCGTATGGAGCTGCTGGAGCAAGAGTTCTGGTTTCCGTATGGAGCTGCTGGAGCAAGAGTTCTGGTTTCTGTATGGAGCTGCTGGAGCAAGAGTTCTGGTTTCTCTATGGAGCTGCTGGAGCAAGAGTTCTGGTTTCCGTATGGAGCTGCTGGAGCAAGAGTTTGGGTTTCTGTATGGAGCTGCTGGAGCAAGAGTTCGGGTTTCCGTATGGAGCTGCTGGAGCAAGAGTTCTGGTTTCTGTATGGAGCTGCTGGAGCAAGAGTTCTGGTTTCTGTATGGAGCTGCTGGAGCAAGAGTTCTGGTTTCCGTATGGAGCTGCTGGAGCAAGAGTTCTGGTTTCCGTATGGAGCTGCTGGAGCAAGAGTTCTGGTTTCTGTTTGGAGCTGCTGGAGCAAGAGTTCTGGATTCTTGTGCAATGATTCTCCTCTAGGAATGGAGGATTTAATAGGGTGATAAAGGCTTGAGCCTGATATTGGCAGGGCCCACAAACCCCACATGGTGCTCATTCTGAAATATTCTAAGTGCTCCCTCCTATCTCCTTTTCTCTACCGGACGCATGCACACAAACTCTTAAAAAAAAAAAAAGTAAAATCCATAAACATGGTGTAGAATAGACTTTTTAAAGTATTTTGTTTTCTTAAGTTTCAGATGGAAGACCTTTACAGTGCCCTTACTTTCGGACGTCGTTACGTTTTTTATTTGTATTTATTGATTGATTGATTTTAATCTTTATTTAACTAGGTAAGTCAGTTAAACCCTCCCCTAACCTGGACGACGCTGAGCCAATTGTGTGCCATCCTATGGGACCCCTGATGGGACCCCTGATCACAGCCGGTTGTGATACAGCCCGGGATCGAACCAGGGCCTGTAGTGACACCTCTAGCATTGAGATGCAGTGCCTTAGACCGCTGCGCCTCTCGGGAGCACTGGTTACACTCAGCAGAGAGAGTGTGTGTGTGTTGGCCTGAGTGTCAGGGAGTTCAGCGTCTCTGGATGCTGTCCGTTGTTCTGTCTCTGATCACAGGAAGTTGGCAGTGCCTCCTCTCTCCTGTTGGGGCCCACTTCCTGTCCTCTCTTTTAAGATGCATTGATAGGCAGAGCCCAGAACGGCTGAGCAGCTACTCTTTCATCCATGAAATACAGGGCTCACTAGCAGCCTCCTGGCTATTAATACATACACAGTCATGTAAAAAGCATGGACACACACAGTCGTGCAAAGTATGGACATACTCACACACTGCTCAATATGCATATGCAAGAGAAATACTTCTACAGTCCATTCGGAAAGTATTCAGACCCCCTTTTTCACATTTTGTTATGTTACAGCCTTATTCTAGAACCTACACACAATACCCCATAATGACAAAGCAATAAAAATGGAAATATCACATTTACGTAAGTACTCATACCCTTTACTCAGTACTTTGTTGAAGCTCCTTTGGCAGCGATTACAGCCTTGAGTCATCTTGGGTATGACGCTACAAACAAGACACACCTCTATTTGGGGAGTTTATTCCATTCTTCCCTACAGATCTTCTCAAGCTCTGTCAGGTTGGATGGGGAGCTATTTTCAGGTCTCTCCAGAGGTGTTCGATCGGGGGGGTGTTAAAGTCCCGGCTCTGGCTGTGCCACTCAAGGACATTCAGAGACTTGTCCCGAAGCCACTCCTGCGTTGTCTTGGCTGTGTGTTTAGTGTCATTGTCCTGTTGGAAGGTGAACCTTCACCCCAGTCTGAGGTCCTGAGAGCTCTAAAGCAGGTTTTCATCAAGGATCTCTCTGTACTTTGCTCCATTCATCTTTCCCTTTATCCTGAATAGTCTTCCAGTCCCTGCCACTGAAAAACATCCTCACAGCATGATGCTGCCACTACCATGCTTCAATGTAGGGATGGTGCCAGGTTTCCTCCAGACTTGAAGCTTGGGATTCAGGCCAAATAGTACAATATTGGTTTCATCAGACCAGAGAATCTTTCTCATGGTCTGAGAGTCTTTAGGTGCCTTTTGGCAGACACCAAGTGAGCTGTCATGTCCTCAGTAAAAAGGAACTTGCTTCCATCTGGCCACTCTACCATAAAGGCCTGATTGGTGGGGTGTTGCAGAGATGGTTGACCTTCTGGATTGGATTGAACTCCAGAGCTTTGTCAGAGTGACCATCGGGTTCTTGGTCACAAACCTGACCAGGCCCTTCTCTCCCAATTGCTCAGTTTGGCCGGGCGGACAGCTTTAAGAGTCTTGGTGGTTCCAAACTTCTTTTAATTTAAGAATGATGGAGTCCACTGTGTTCTTGGGGACCTTCAATGCTGCATAAATATTTTGGTACTCTTCCCCAGATCTGTGCCTCGACACAATCCTGTCTCGTGCTCTACGGACAATTTCTTTGACCTCATGGCTTGGTTTTTGCTCTGACATGGACTGTCAACTATGGGACCTTTTATATAGACAGGTGTGTGCATTCCAAATCACGTCCAATCAATTGAATTTACCACAGGTGGACTCCAATCAAGTTGTAGAAACATCTGACAGATGATCAATGGAAACGGGATGCATAGCAAAGTCTCATAGCAAAGGGTCTGAATACTTATGTAAATAAGGTATTTCTGTTTTTTTTTGTATATATTTGCCAAAACCTGTTTTCACTTTGTCATTATGGGATATTGTGTGTAGATTGCTGAGTTCTGTTTTATTTAATCCATTTTAGAATAACGCTGTAACGTAACAAAATGTGGAAAAAGTCAAGGGGTCTGAATACTTTCCAAAGTCACTTGTATACTGTAGGTAGGGGTAAAGTGACTAGGCAACATGATAACATAATCCAGTTTGTATGTTTCACTATAACTAGTTCAGCTACAAAGCACAGAATGAACATGGCTTCCAGTTCAGCAACGTATTGAAGGAAGACATCCTGATCTCCGTTCTCATCAAATGCCAATGTTATAACAAACTGACATCGAATGAACAGCTTCTACCCAAGTACCATAAGACTGCTGAACAGTTCATTAAACGGCCACCTGGACTTTCTGCTTTTTACCTCCTACCCACATGTACTTCAATCAATCAATCACCTAACCAAACCCACATTTACGTATTACCTCAATCAATCACCTAACCAAACCCACATTTACGTATTACCTCAATCAATCACCTAACCAAACCTACATTTACGTATTACCTCAATCAATCACCTAACCAAACCCACATTTACGTATTACCTCAATCAATCACCTAACCAAACCTACATTTACATATTACCTCAATCAATCACCTAACCAAACCCACATTTACGTATTACCTCAAATAATCACCCCAGTACACTGACTCTGTACTGGTACTCCTTGAATATAGCCTGTGTATAACCTCATTTTATTGTGTTGCTATTTTCTTTTTATCAATTTGTTAATTTTTGTACTTTTTAACTGCATTGTTGGGAAAGGGCTCGTAAAGTAAGCATTTCACTGTAAATCTACACTTGTTTCATTCAGCACATGTGACAAATACGATTTTATTTGATGCTGCCAATATTTTACTGCATGATATTTCTAGTATTATGATTGTGCTTTACCTTTTAGCGTAAACTTTGTTGTACAAAATGTTTCTAACGTTCTAGTTATGTGTTTCCTCATGCTGTCCACACCTGGACTGCTAAATGTTCAGACTAACCACCACCGTAGTCCCCTTGACTCTGGCTCTGTGCTGCATACTTTTAGAGTCAGGTTAACTTTGCCTCAGTTCAACCCTTCTCTGTAAAGCAAGCCACAGTCTATATCATCTCTCTCATACACACCCACACACACTCTAATTTCTGTCTGTAGAGTGGCTCTTTCTCATTCAGCGCAGATATCAAAGGCTCACATATTTATCAGTCTTCTTGGGGTGTAATTGGTTTCTAGTTTGATTGTAACAAGCGCAGGCCTGATCTGGTCTTATGTATTTACTCAAATCCTCCTCTTCCATATTTAGCCTCTTTCATGCCGATTGAAGCCAAATAGACATACTGTCTAATGAATGCTGTATGCGGAGTAAAATGTCAACTGTTTAGGGAGAGGGAGTGATGCAGAAGACATAAAAAGGCAGTTTTTGACCTATGGAAAACCGTCCTGTACACAGCAGTGTGGGAATCTTCTGTCATGTCATGTGGGGACACACCATAAACAGTGACTTAGCCTCAGCAGGCCCGTATGGGTTTCAAGGTGCATCTGGTTTGGATCACAATCCCTGTGTTTGTTTGTCTTTTGATGTGTTTAAATAGTGATGCAGACTATGATTACTCTGACTGTGGATCCAGAGCATTGATGCATGTGTAAACGTTCCATCTGGTTCCTGCTCTGGTGTCCACTCCTGGCTGAGACGACTGCATAGTCCCACATTTCTCTTTCTCTCTAGATGGTCAGGGAAAAGTGAAAGTGATATGTTTCAATGTAGGGACATTAGCGCTTGTGTTGGCAGGGGAGGTGTGTGTATGTTTTCAGAAGGATAGGCATGTGGTCTGTGACATCGTCCTGCTCCTCTCCTGTCTGAGGTGTCCCCGAGTGAGATTGTGTTACAGCTCTTTGTCTCAATCTCACAGGTGGGGTTGGGAGACGTGTGTTTGGCATCATGGGGTAGGGTGGGGTACAGGCTGGGGGTGTGAGCAGGTGCCAGATGCCTGATCCTCTCCTGTGACAAAGGGATGCCCAAAGGCTTGTGTGTGTGTGTGTGTGCCTCCAAGTGGGGGGGGTGGGGGAGAATTTGTTGACACGTGTCCTCTATCAGCTTGTGTATCTATCCATTCATATGGTCCAGTTTGGTGTGTTTTGGTGGATGTTTATGGAAGCCCCAGACAAACTGTCTGACCTGTAGAGACTTTAGGCCTGGGTATGAATGTCTGTGTTGCGTAAATGTGATGCTGGTCTTCAGAAGAACAGTGGCCTTGCCTGTGTCTCAAACTTGACATTTTATTATTAAATCTAAAATGAATCCATCTCAATCAACTGATGACTGAGGTTGCTATGTCCCATCAGACACACACACACACACAGACTGTGTCTTTGTTCCAGGGGTCCAGCTCTGTAAGGATAGAAGAGCACTCCCACAGTGAGTGTTAAGGCCTCAGCCTCCGTTTACGCCAGTGACGGACATCATGTGACATACATCATATCATGTGAATCCTCAGTTATGCAGACCACGAGCAAAAGATTCTTCCTCTATTTCACTCTCTCTCCCCTCCCTCTGCCTCTCCACATCTCTTTATCTGGTAAAGTCAGGCATGTCCTGTATGTGGATTGGTGCCACAGCCTCTCTCTCAATGCAGACTCAGCCTTTGCCCTGTTTGAACTCCAACTCAGGCAAGCTGTGCACCTTTAGAAATAATGAATAATGAATTTGGACTAGAAGGAGAATGTTTGATGTGCGTGTTGTGAGTTTGTGTGTAGGCCAGATGGTGACGATTTGAATGGAATACATAACATTAAGATGGGCCCCAGCCTTCTCTCCTACTGGGACTCACTGTGACAATTCCTTATTTTACTAACAAGGATCAATATTTGTCAATCAATGGAGATTTGAAAGAAGTCCATAAAAGAGGGATTGTGCGGGTGTGTGCGCATGCGTGCATATGCCTGTGTGTGTCAGTCAGGCCTTATTGTATTATCCTTCGGTAAAACCAGTGCATATATTAGCCTGAGGCGATGGACTGTCGCGTGTGATTAATGGCGTGACACAATTGAGTGGAGAGTGGATATGCCTTCTGCCCAGACACAAAGAGTCTGTCTCTACACCCACAAAGACCCTGGCCCAATACAGGCAGCTTCATCACTGAGACAGTCATCAGGCCTGGCCTGCTGGAATTGGATTTGAGCAGCCAGCACCTGTGAATCCCAGTAGGTTTGAATGACGAGGGAGAGACCAATACACCACAGTCCTTCTGTATTGGAAATGGGCCCCGAAGGGCCACAATCATAATATTAATTCAGCGGGGCTGCTCAGGCGTTTGTGTTTAGGCTGACAGCTCTAAGTGATCTTCAGGGTCTTCCGCTTGGCTGTGCAGTCAGCGTGCTTTGCTAAGAACCGTGGGGATTTCAGAGCTACAATATTGCTGAATGGCAGCCGTAATTCATCTCTGTCTGATGAAAACCTCGCAACTCCATTCATGTACTGAAAGCAGTA
The DNA here is from genome assembly GCF_013265735.2 of Oncorhynchus mykiss. NCBI lineage: Eukaryota > Metazoa > Chordata > Actinopteri > Salmoniformes > Salmonidae > Oncorhynchus > Oncorhynchus mykiss. The sequence continues at coordinate 50,984,981 of NC_048571.1, forward strand.
ACTCCCCTAAATGTACTCTGAACATTTCATGACACTAGGTCCAATAAAATGTATACAAAATAGCTTCTGAAATATTCATAATTGTATGTTCGTTAATGGGAAAATAGGTGTGTTTTCCATTTCCTGAAAAGTGTATTTTGGAGATGAGAGGTATACAAAAGTAAAAGGAAACAAAGGTCCTACACATTATACAGTAGCTATTGCTCCCATACAACATTGCTACAATGGTTTGGTCTGTGTTTTTCTGTTAACACGTTAGTGCAAAATGATGGGGCATATGACAATGCTGCTTTCCAAACCTTTACAAAAGTGTAATAATTTGCTCCTCTATTCTTACAACTGTTTTCTAGCTTTTCACCCACCTATTGTTGAGGCCCTTTGTCCTTGCACAATACCAGGGTGAGGGATATTAATTTGTGCATCCTTCAATCCCATTTCAATGAACCTCTGAGACTGACTGTTTACATTGATTGACCTGGGAATATGTTCTCAGCCAGACAGGTTGTTGTGGTGGTCTGTGTGTGTTATAACCAAGCCTCTAGTGCTGTGTTGTCCATTAGTTTACTCCAATTAGAGGAGGGGTGGTAGGGTTAGGGCACAATAAATATATATCTTTTTTTATATGCTGTGTGTTTATTTTAATGAAATAATTGATTTATTTATTTACAAACAAACAAATATATGGGGAATTGGAAATGATGCAGACAATTACATTGATGGATGCCACAATCTATCTACAATATTAAAGCTGATAAAAAACGTAAATATATCTATTTTCTAAAGCCTCTAGGTGTTGATGATCAAACCCGTCGTGTACGGTTTGATAGCTGTGCTCTCGGCACCCTGGAAATGATGCCTTTCTGAAGAGGCCCTTCTCCTCCGAGCTCAGAGCTGTGGATCTAACCACGACATCAGACGCCTTCTGTGTCAGACCCCAAATTATCAGGCTATTTTCAGACAGCACGATTCCCCTCTTTCCCCTGTTCAAAGGCTTCTCCCTCCCTGCGCCTTCCTTTCTTCCTGGTGCGAAAAAATATTTGTAATCTTCATAAAGAGCCGCAAATGGAATTATTATTTTTTTAAATCTCGGTGGCCGATTATCAGGCATTTGATTGCGTAATAAGGGGTTTCATAGCTTGAGTAGATCAAATTTGGTGTTTGGTTATGATTTGACATTATATGCAAGGGTGTTGGGAGGGTAAGCTGCTGCTGTGCCAGCCAATCCCAGGTCCTTGCTTTCTAAACATGAGTATATGATTAGGGGTCGCTAAACAAGATTACATGATGAGAATTCTGCACTGTAATTTAGAGGGTTTCTTTTACAAGTCGCTCTTCAGATGTTGCCTTTCTCTCTGTATACACACACACGCACGCACACAATAGGTTCCATACAGTTCAGTAATGCATGAGTAGCTTTGTGATTGCGCTGCAGACCTGTGCTTAACTTAAACTTGACTGTGACAGAGTTTGCAGTAATCCTTTGCCCGCCATCTGTTGTTTGACCTCCTCCTGGTCAACAGAGAGCGGATGAGGAACCAGCTCTTTAAGGCCCCGTCTGTCTGGCTGTCTCTGTCCGTCAGTGTGTGACTGTCAGTCAGTGAGTCAGCTGAGCTGGGACCAGGGGTGAGGCGTCATTAGCAAGCCCCAGTGTAGGCCTTGTTTTGGGTAAATAGGGTCAAGAACTTGCTCAACGTCCACATGTGGAAGCTATTTTGTCGTGAGTGTGCATCAGTCATACTCAGTTGTCAGAGCAGATGCACACCGTAGCAATGGCTGGGGGATGTGACTATTATGGATCTGAAATCATGATGAAAAACAGACTTCATTCAGTCTCCACATGCCCTTAACGGATAGCTTGTAGGACAACAGATCATTTTACATAGACCTAGTTCATTTGACAGGTTTGAAAAGTCATTACCTATTTTGATTGTCAATGAATACGTACGTTTACATGCACACTAATAATTGGATATTGAACTGATTATGGCAATAGTCATGTAAAACCTTACTCTGCTTATCTTAATCGAAGGAAGGTCAAAATCAAAGTAAGCATATGGCGATTAAAACACTAGTTTTCTGAGCAATCTTTCAAATTCTTAGGACATCTAAACTAGAGGTTGACCGATTTTATGATTTTTCAACACCGATACCGATTATTGGAGAACCAAAAAAGCCGATACTGATTAATTGGATGATTTTTATTTATTTGTAATAATGACAAATACAACAATACTGAATGAACACTTAATTTTAACTTAATATAATACATCAATAAAATGAATTTTGCCTCAAATAAATAATGAAACATGTTCAATTTGGTTTAAATAATGCAAAAACAAAGTGTTGGAGAAGAAAGTAAAAGTGCAATATGTGCCATGTAAGAAAGCTAACGTTTAAGTTCCTTGCTCAGAACATGAGAACATATGAAAGTTGGTGGTTCCTTTTAACATGAGTCTTCAATATTCCCAGGTAAGAAGTTTAGGTTGTAGTTATTATAGGAATTATAGGACTATTTCCCTCTATGCCATTTGTATTTCATTAACCTTTGACTATTGGATGTTCTTATAGGCACTTTAGTATTGCCAGTGTAACAGTATAGCTTCCGTCCCTCTTCTTGCTCCTCCCTGGCCTTGAACCAGGAACACAACGACAACAGCCACCCTCGAAGCAGCGTTACCCACGCAGAGCAAGGGGAACAACCACTCCAAGTCTCAGAGCCAGTGACGTTTGAAACCCTATTAGCGCACACCCGCTAACTAGCTAGCCATTTCACATCGGTTACACCAGCCTCATCTCGGGAGTTGATAGGCTTGAAGTCATAAATAGCGCAATGCTTGATGCACAACGAAGAGCTGCTGGCAAAATGCACGAAAGTGTCGTTTGAATGAATGCTTACAAGCCTGCTGCTGCCTACCACCGCTCAGTCAGATACGTGCATGCTTGTATGCTCAGTCAGATTGTATGCAACGCAGGACACGCTAGATAATATCTAGTAATATCATCTAGTGATTATGATTGATTGATTGTTTTTATAATATAAGTTTAATGCTAGCTAGCAACTTACAGTGGGGCAAAAAAGTATTTAGTCAGCCACCAATTGTGCAAGTTCTCCCACTTAGAAATACGAGAGAGGCCTGTAATTTTCATCATAGGTACACTTCAACTATGACAGACAAAATGAGAGAGAAAAAAAATCCAGAAAATCACATTGTAGGATCTTTAATGAATTTATTTGCAAATTATGGTGGAAAATAAGTATTTGGTCACCTACAAACAAGCATGATTTCTGGCTCTCACAGACCTGTGACTTCTTCTTTGAGGCTCCTCTGTCCTCCACTCGTTACCTGTATTAATGGCACCTGTTTGAACTTGTTATCAGTATAAAAGACACCTGTCCACAACCTCAAACTGGTCTTATTATTGGTGGAGTGTGGGGGTGTTGGGTCATTACGTGCTGCAGCCCTGGTCTTATTATTGGTGGGGTGTGGGGGTGTTGGGTCATTACGAGCTGCTGTCCTGGTCTTATTATTGGTGGAGTGTGGGGTTGTTGGGTCATTAAGTTCTCTGTTGTTGTTTTTTAAAGAGAACTGATTTGATTCAATTGAAGGTAGCCTAAATAGCATTTTTCATACTTTTATAGAAGGATACATTTCTACAGAGAGATTTCTGATATTGGAAATTATTTTTACATCTAAAATGTCTCAACCTTGTATTATTCCAAAATGGTTGGATAACATCACATCTTTCCTAGGGGTGTTTTTTTAACTGAGATTCTTGGGGAAAGTTCTGCACTGCATGAGCCTTCTAGTGCTGGATATGCTATGTGCTTTTCACAAAGCCAAGTCCTGCTCTTGTGCTATCTCACGCATGCACACACACACACACACACACACACACACACACACACACACACACACACACACACACACACACACAGTAGTCGCACAAATGCACAATGCCGCCAACCTGAAAGCCAGGCTAACTTTGAGTTCTTTGGCAGGCTCAGCCCAGTGGATCCTTCCAAGTTCTCACAGAGATGGTAATGAATTAGAAAGCCCAATCAGTCCATTCCGAATACTGCTGTCCTAAAACCTCATTAACACACAGTGATGGGTATGAAGGGTACAGTTGAGCTTTCCTTGCCTTTCTCCTGTGTCAGCATTGTTCAAATCCCAGAGTTGAGGAGCACCGAAGCCAAGAGCTCTGCTCAACAGACTGAACTACTTAGTGATTTGTGTTGCGATTAATGCATCTCCCATATGCTGCTGCACACAAACCCTGCCAGAGCAGCAGCATAAGCCAACGGTATGCACCCCTCACTTTTATATGAGTTTACCTTCCAAGTAGCTCATATGAAATGGGCTCCACTACATGGACTGTGGATTTGTGTTAACACAACATTGATGTGATTGTAAGTCAGTGGCGACCTGTCATTCAGGGCAGGTTGGGCAGAGCCCCACCTGTTTTGAACCCCACATCAGTTTGCAAACAATGTAAAAAAAAATAATAATAATTGAGAATAAAGCATAAAGCTGCATACAAACATGTTCTCTTTTTTGCTATCTTGAGTAAGGGAGCTTCAAAATGCAGGTGTTTCAGCCAAGCTCAGTGCTTTCTGTGGTGGTGGGGCAGCCAGCGGAAAATACAGAGTTTAGGGGTTGGTAATGTTCTCTAGTTGCGCCATGATTGGCTCAGTGTTCTGTCACTCATGGGGACACTACGTCACCGCTAAATATAAAGGTAGAGCTCGAAATCTCAAGCCCCTTGGGTGCTGCCATAGAGTTACATCCAAGAAGGTTGAAGGTCATTGGCCACAGATAAAGTGACGTCAATTCACGTTATAGCTACAGTAGCTTTTATTGGACTGATCATGTCAACGTCATACTTTCCAAATCTTAGCTAGCAGTCGTCATTGTGAATCAAGTCGACAATCTACTGGCAAATCCTTTTAATCCTTGTCATATGAAGAGAAATTATGGATAAAACGTATCGGTGCTCATCAGCCATTGGACATGAACGTTACACAACAAGTTGGAAATCGCAAATTCAACAATGAGTGGTTTGGAAGGAATCAATGACTAACTGCAAGCATTGCAAAGCAATCACTAGCCCTCTATTCAGTGGTGTGTGTGTGGTCCCAAGTCTGGATTTAAGAGTTTCTTTTCCATGCTTAAAATTATAAACATTCAACATTGGCCATGCTGTCAATCCAGCATGATTTCTGTCGCGCTCAAAACAAGTGTTAACTCAGAACTGGGAAATCTGACATCAGTGAGTTCAAGACAACTGGGAACTCAGGAAAAAACTAGCTCCGACTGGGAAAAATACTTTTTAAACGGTCAGGCAACTCGGAATTGCAAGTTGGGAACTCAGGCCTCTTTCTAGAGCTACGACCTGAAAATCACTGACATCATTAGGATTCGACCTTGTTTTTTTCCGAGTTCCCAGTTGTCTTGAAAACAGCAATAATCCAGAGAATGCCAGATGACAAAATTTGCCCAAGAAGGACTGCCGCGCTACCTTCCTGTTCATGTGAGCACAGCACAACAAGGTGAGTCCAAAAATGTATTGTATGCTGCTGCTTAAGTGATGTAATATGCCAGGGAGATATGTATACTGTAGCTAAGAAAGTAAAAGTATATGTTGTGTAGTAAGCTGTTAGTAGCCCATGTGCCTCATCCTAATAATTTGGTCTATTTTACCCTCTTAATTTCGCCTACTGTTCTGACTTGGTGGTGCACGTGAAGCCTATAACCTGTTTTAGAGAAATGTAATCATATTGTAAGAGCTTTCGTTGTCTGCTTATATGCCACCTTTATTTATCCTACGGTTCTGACTTGGTGTACAGTCTGTCACTGTACATTTCAAAAGTGCTGAACAAATAGTTATATTTGACCACGTCCGTCCTAGCTCGCTCATTGATGTCCTATTCGAAATGACGGATTGCCTCTTATCCACTCGTCGTCCCCTTATGCCATAGTTTGTACATCTCAATTGTCAGTAGAAACCACATTAGTTTAAGCAAGTCAGCCATATCAGCTATGTTTTTTTAAAAGGCAGTAACTGAGCCTGAATGAACAGTTTTGCTGCCAGACAAGGCTCCGCTGATAGGCAGGTGTAGCAGTGGTAAGGTGCTGGGACTCTGCTGTTAGGGCCTACATAAAGCTGTCCCAACAGTTTGTGGACACCGTTTGGCACCGTTATAGTGCAGTTAGTGTATTGTTTATTGTGTTGTGTTGTGTAGAGTCTTTGCTGGCATGCATCCCCGCAAAATTTGTTTGTTTGCCCCACCAAGATTTATAAGCTAAAATCACCACTGGTGTAAGTAGAGGGCAGGTTGGCTGTTCTCCTTCACCAGTCATAATCTGACTATATTAGATGTAATGACCCATATGGGCTTCCTCTGCCATCTCCCTCTCTGGACAACGGGTCTGCCTGGAGTGGGAGGGCAGGCAGCCTGGTGTCTCTGTGAAACGTCGGTGAAACAAGGAAGGCAGCATGGGTGAGGGTAGGTCTGCGTGTGATATGCCAAGCGGGTGGTGTTAGCTTTATTAGAAGTCATCTTTAATTAGACCACCTGGCTCAGCGGAGCCAGTCTGTCCAGAACAGAACCCACCGCACCCCCATGCTCTAGTCTGAAGGAAATAGATTCTGACTGTAGGTCCAATGGAGGAGAATGTAAATCAGTTTTGAAAAGTTTGTTCTGGACATTTCACCACCTTAACAGTAGCTACTTCCCAGAGAAAAGACAGGCTTTGCTGGTGTGTGTGTGTGTGTGTGTGTGTGCCTGCGCGTGCATTCGCGTTTTGTGTGTGTGTGTGTGTGTCAGCTCTTGTTTCCAAGTGGTGTAAATTGGCTGCTAATAGCGGAGTCTGGGCCAGTCTCCATGGGAGTGGATTTAGAGATGACCTGTTGCAGGATCACCAGCAGGGATGATTATCTCACCAGACCAACACTTTGAAGTTGTGCCCTCCTTCTGTTTATCTCTCACTCGCATTGATTTACATCTGCTAGTTGCTAAGCTTTGTAGTGCAAAAAGAAACCCAGCTTCACGTTTCGCTAATGAGCTCCCATTTCCAGAAATTAATATATTTTAGGAATGAGGTGGACCTTTTTCAGGAAAAAAAATATGCAATGCTAGTGCAATTAATCTTTTTTTTTTGTGAAATGGGGCCATCTTATTGAAGTTTGTTCATCTGAAACTTTTTGTCATCATGGACTACTGTTTAGAGAGCGGTATACTGCAGCACTGTGACATCAGTCTGTCTGTTTGAGCTCTGAAATAGACTTTCAGTGTCAACCTTCCTTTGTGTGTGATGTATGGTCTACTGGGACATCTAGCTATGTCTATTGATCTTTTCTTTTCAGATACAGTATACAGCGTGGGGTTGGCAGAGATGGGCAGATAAAGAGAGAAAGAAGGTGTGTGAGAGGGACAGTGAGACAGACAGAGAGAGCAAGATGGAGATGGACAGGGAGCCTGAGAAAGATGGAGAGAGCCAGACAGGGGAGCCTGAGAAGGAAGGAAGTAGGGAGGTGAATCTATCCTAAATGCTTGTTTCCACTTTCCATGGTTTGGACTCATTACAGATGTGATTCAGGATCAGTACAATAACAGCCATCTTGCCTGAGCCCATGTTCTCCCTCTCAGTCGCTCGTCCCTTTTCACGACTCTCGTCTCTGCTCTCCACTCATACCCATCAGTCAGAAAGAAAACAGATGAAGTATTTAACATGAAAAAACGTGTTTATCTTCCAAGATAGCTATAATTTGTCCTACGTTGTGGGTTTCAGCAGTATAACTTTTCTGTTATGTGCTGTATAAACTGTCAAGCTGTGGAGAGAAGACTAGTCTGTGGTCTAAACACCACATGAAGAGAAGCAAGATATTGACGGTAGAGTGTTTGCGCCTGGTACCGTATTTATCTTCCACATCTGCTTTGCATACAGTGCCTTCAAAAAGGTTTTCAGATCCTTTTTCCACATATTGTTACTTTACAGCCTTATTCTAAAATGTATTAAATATTTTTTTCCCCTCACCAACCTACACAAAATACCCCATAATGACAAAGCAAAAACTGTTTTTTTAGAAATGTTTTAAACTGAAATATTATATTTACAATACTATTCAGACCCTTTACTCAGTACTTTGTTGAAGCACCTTTGTCAGCGACTATAGCATTGATTCTTCTTGGGTATGACACTACAAGCTTGGCACACCTGTATTTGGGGAGTTTCTCCCATTCTTCTCTGCAGATCATCTCAAGGCCAAAAAAGCTCAATCTTGGTTTCATCAGACTAGAGAATCTTGTTTCTCATGGTCTGAGAGTCTTTAGGTGCCTGTTGGCAAACTCGGGCTGTCATGTGTATTTTACTGAGGAGTTGCTTCCGTCTGGCCACTCTACCATAAAGGCCTGATTGGTGGAGTGCTGCAGAGATGGTTGTCCTTCTGGAGGAATTCTAGAGCTCTGTCAGTGACCATCGAGTTCTTGGTCACCTCCCTGACCAAGACCCTTCTCCCCCGATTGCTCAGTTTGGCCGAGCGGCCAGCTCTAGGGAAGAGTCTTGGTGGTTCCAAACTTCTTCCATTTAAGAATGATGGAGGCCACTGTGTTCTTGGGGATCTTCAATGCTGCATACATTTTTTGGAACCCTTTCCCAGATCTGTGCCTCGACACAATGCTGTCTCGGAGCTCTACAGACAATGCCTTTTACCTCATGGTTTGGTTTTTGCTCTAACATGGACTGTCGACTGTGGGACCTTATATAGACAAGTGTGTGCCTTTCCAAATCATGTGCAATCAATTTAATTTACCACAGATAGACTCCATTCAAGTTGTAGAAACATCTCAAGAATGATCAATGGAAACAGGATGCACCTGAGCTCAATTTCTCATAGCAAAGTGTTTGAATAATTATGTAAATAAGGTATTTCTGTTTTTAAATTTGAATACTTTTTCCCAAATTTCTAAAAGCCTGTTTTTTTCTTTGTCGTTATGGGGTATTGTGTGTAGATTGCTGAGATTTAATTTAAATAATTGAAAAAATTCATTTTAGAATAAGGCTGTGACATAACGAAATGTGGAAAAAGTCCAGGGGTCTGAAAGCTTTCAAAAGTTCATTCGATTTTCACAGGATAATTGAATGAACTATTAATTTGAGTCATTCCATTCATCAAATCAAATAATTAAACTTATTTGTAAAACTCCCTTGTGGCAGGAGAAAGCTTTGTTTATCCTTACCGCTGTCTCGCTCTCTCTCTCCACCAGAGGTTTGTCCAATGTTATTGTGAAAATGATTTGTGGGTGAGAGAGGGAAAGACAGAGACTGAGATGGAGGGAAAAGAATGAAAGAGACGATGAGGGCATGATAAGAAGATACTCTTATTTTCTCTCCCTCTGGATTATATATCTTTTTTTTCACTTTTTCTCTCTCCAGAATGTATCTCGCTCCCCTCACATGTTTTTGTAGTTTTAGTACAGCTTTAGTGCGCACTGTGCTACTAGTATCGAAAACCCGACCCTAGACAACACCCACTGGGCAAATAACTGTTGAGTAAATGTTGTTTCCAAGTCATTTCAACAAAAAAATTCAGTCTGATGATGTTGAATCAACGTGGACAACGGATTTTGATTTGCAAAATGTCATCAATGTAAGCAATTTTCATATTTTTTATTTTTATTTTACGTAAGTCCAATGACATGGTGAATTATTTTGTTGAATTCACATTAGTTGACAACTCAACCAAATGTAAATCAAAACTAGACAGTGGGAAGTGACTAGGGCCTGGTTTCAATGATGGACTCTTTTGGCATAGAGGGAACTACCTCACTACCTACGTCACTAATTTACAGTGACGACCCGTCATTCAGAGCAGAGCCCCACCTGATTTGAGCCCCATCTGTTTAGCTATAAAAAAATAATAAACATTTTTGATTTTGTTTTTGCCTGGTTTTCATGTTATTTTGTCATTAATACGTGTCGCATATCAGTTTGCCAACAATTTAAAAAAATAAAAATTAAGTTAATAAAGCCGCAGACAAACATGGCCACTTTTTAATTTCTTAAGGCAGCTCCAAAATGCAGGTGTTTCAGCCTAGCTCAGTGCTTTCTGTGGTGGTGGGGCAGCCAGCAGTAAATACGGAGTATAGGAGTTGGTCATTTTCCCTAGTTGGACTGTGATTGGATCAGTATTCTCACTCATGGGGACACTATGTGACCGCAACATCTACGGGGAGAGCTAGAAAAGTCAAGACCCTTGGGTGCTGTCATTTGACTGATCATGGCAACATCATACTTTAAAAATCTTAGCTAGCAAGCTAGACAAGCAGTCATCTTCATGAATCACGTCGACAATCTACTGGCAAATCCTGTTCAATCATGTGAAGAGAAATTATAGATAAAACGTTCCGGTGCTCATCGGCCATAGGACATAAACATTACACAACAAGTTGGAAATCCCAAATTCAACAATGAATGGTTTGGAAGGAATCAGTGGCTAAATGCAAGCATTGTAAAACAATCACTAGCCTGCTATTCATTGGAGGGGGTTTGAGGTTCAAGTCTGGGTTTAAGGGTCTCTTTACTATGCTATATTGACTATGTCCATCCTAGCTCGCTCATTAATGTCTTAATCTGAATTAGGGATTGCCTCTTATCTGCTCGTCATCCCCTTATGCCATAGTTTGTACATCTCAATTGTCAGTAGAAACCATGGGTGTATAAGCAAGTCATCCCTATCAGCTAGGTTTTTTTTAAAGGCAGTACATTCGACTGAATGAACTGTTTCGCTGCCAGACAAGGCTCCGCTGATATCCAGGTAAGGATTCACTCCATGGCGCTGAAAAGAAAGTTCTGCTGTTTGCACAGCTTTACGTAGGCCTTAACAGTTTGTGGGCACCGTTTGGCACTGTTATAGTGCAATTAACGTATTGTTAGCGTTGCTGGCATGCATAAAAATACATTCTGGGGAGTTTGCCCCACCAAGATTTACATGCTAAAAAATTGCCACTGCTAATTTATCTGCTTGAATAAAATACAACGTAGGAGCTAGCAGATGGAGATTACTGAGGTTATTTTTAATGAGTGCATTTCGCAAAATTCTTTCAGTGGTTTTAGTGAAGGTAGTTGATGCAAACTTTGGTTTTGAATGTAGACATTCTGGCATGTCTGCCTTGTAATTTGTTAAGAGAGTTGTCTGTCTGAAGGGAGCCCACCCTTTTTTTGCCAACATAGTCCATAATTGTAACCAGACCCTAGTCACTGTTGCCTAGGGTTGGGTTTTTGAGACTACTGTGCTACCAACATATAGGAAGACCTAGTCAGAGAGGCAGCATTTCAAATCTAAAATGTATTTCTCCTCATGTTCAACCTTCACCAGGGACAGAGTGGTGTTAGCAGATTTATCTTTTTTTTTAAAATATTATATATATTTTTTTACAGCCAGGGAAATAGCAGCTCATCTGAGAGATTTAGAACTCCTGAACCATGAACAGCTAGACCTGGACACAGATAGGACACACTGTGTGTGTGTGTGATATCACTGACACCCAGGTCCATAGAGAGACGCCAGCCTCGTGTCAGCTCACTTGGTGGTGTCTCGACTGTGGTGTCTCGACTGTCTGTCAGCCCAGACCTTAAATCTCACAGCTGACATATTATACACTCATTACAGATATTGACGCCTATTTGAGAGTCATTCTTACGAGTGTACCTAGAGTTTGCATGCATAATGACATACAGGGAATTCACTTTTTTTTTGCTATAGAATATTTGTCTTGAAATATAACAGTTGTTCATAGACCAAATGAATCTTCATATTATAATTAATTCAACAAAATCCAAACTTTTACGTAGGTGATAACAATATGCTCATTTAGCAATGTCATGTAGAGTAGATTTCTGTCTCGCAGCCAGTCAAATTCCTCTCATGAATTCATTTTTCTCTTTGAGAACCAGCTCTTTGATTTATGACACATATCAGTTCCATCTTCCATCCAGCCCTCTCCTTTTAGACTGACATGTACAGGTCGTCACCAGCAGATCACATGATGGCTCATCTGACAACCACTTACTGTGCCATGTTCTAGAAATACGCCAGAAAGTAAAAGAGCAATTGAATAGCCTTTCATTGCAGAAGTGATTTAGCTCACTGCAAATTGCTTTCTGTATTGTATTCCACAGAGAACTATAAGGGGGTGAGAGGAGGGAGGGAGGGGAGGCTGGTTGGCTGGCTGGTGTAATTGTCAAAGGGGGGTAGATGGATACAGTAGCCAGGTCACATTACAGTGAAGTGACCCCACACTGTTACTGCTGCTTATTATTAAATCATTCCTGATGTCTCTCCTTTTGTGTTGTGTGCTCTTTTATGTTCATGTGTGTAGGGCACATGGAGTGTGTAGGGCCTGCTGACCCTCTCCTCACTTCACAGACAAAGGCAGCCTTTGAGCGCCTGCTTTCCATGGCCCCCAGATCATCCTTTTGTTCCTCTCCTCCCTGTCTGCCCAGAAGACCAGGGGGAAGGTCTGTTGGCTCACTCCTGCTCTCTCCCTACCTGCCTACCTCCCTTTCTGTCTGTTCTCTCTCTCTCTCTCTCTCTCTCTCTCTTTCTCTCTCTCTCTCTCTCTCTCTCTCTCTCTCTCTCTCTCTCTCTCTCTCTCTCCTCTCTCCTCTCTTCTCTCTTCTCTCTTCTCTCTTCTCTCTTCTCTCTTCTCTCTCTCCTCTCTCTGACTGAAAGTGGGTTTGTTTGGCTTCCTTGGAGAGTCTGATATATGACATCTGTTTGTCTGGTCGTCCCTAGTGGCACATGGAAATGCATCTCCGGTATTTTCTCTGTGCTGTCTAAGCAGAGGGATGAAAAGGGATGGCGGGGTGTGGGGGAGCCTCTCAGTGTGAGAGGCGAGAGGAGGACCTGTTTTTCTGAGAGATAAAAATCACTCATGTGGAACAGGGAGAGGAGCTGACACTGGCTTCATGAAGTTTACACGTTGCTGTCAGGGAGCTTATTGCCTTTTTTCATCCCTTTGATAGACCGTGTAAAACTGCTGTCTTCCTCTGGAGTGTAGTTTCACCCTCTGCTTCCTGTCCAGTTCAGCTCCTAACCTCACTAATGGCTCTGCCTCAATCCACAGCTCCCTGTCAGAAGGAGACATTACCGAAACATATATAGGTCTTCTGTGATCTCATTTTCAATGTCATTTTATTTCCAGCGTCTCATTTTCTCTTGAATACTTTTAACCCATTTGATACCCCCTTCTTTAAACAGTTATTCCATTATGCATGCAAAGAAATCATAGTCAATTAAATATTCATAAGGCCATACACAGTGGCCCCCAAGGAAAGGATCATTATGTGCTGTCAAGTTGGGTTAGTGGCCAGGATTTATAGATTGAGCGTGCGAGGAAGAGGAGAGATGAAATGAAAAGGGAGAGATCAAGGAGAAAGATGTGGAAGAGACAATGCTGGAAACAGAGAAAATATGACATTTTTAAGGAGAGAGGATGAGAGCGAGCGAGGGTGATGCAGAGTGGGTGGTAACAACATAGTAACTCCATTGACAGTGCTCTTCTGGGCACTGTCAATGGAGACAATTTCTTCTGATTGACAGTGTCACCGTTTAACACAGAGAGCTGGTACCGGGGGGGTGAAATGCTTACAGTGAAATGCTTTCTTACGAGCCTCTAACCAACAGTGCAGTTTCCAAAAAATATGGATAAGAATACGAGATAAATGTAACAAGTAATTAAAGAGCAGCAGTTAAATAACAATATGTGCGGTGCACCAGTTAGTTGAGGTAGTATGTACATGTAGGTAGAGTTATTAAAGTGAATATGCATAGATGACAACATAGAGGGGGGGGGGGGGGAAGAGGCAATGCAAATAGTCTGGGTAGCCATTTGATGAAAGGTTCAGGAGTCTTATGGCTTGGGGGTAGAAGCTGTTTAGAAGCCTCTTGGACCAAGATTTGGCGCTCTGGTACCGCTTGCTTGAAGTTCTCAACCTGCTCCACTGCAGCCCCATCGATGAGAATGAGGGCGTACTCTGTCCTCTTTTTCCTGTAGTACACAATCATCTCCTTTGTCTTGATCACGTTGAGGGAGAGGTTGTTGTCCTGGCACCACACTGCCAGGTGTATGACCTCCCTATAGGCTGTGTCTTTGTTGGCGGTGATCAGGCCTTCCACTGTTGTCATCTGCAAATGTAATGATGGTGTTGGAGTCGTGCCTGGCCATGCAGTCATGAGTGAACAAGGAATACAGGAGGGGGCTGAGCACGCACCCCTGAGGGGCCCCTGTGTTGAGGATCAGCGTGGCGGATGTGTTGTTACCAACTCTTACCACCTGGGGGTGGCCCGTCGAAGTCCAGGATCAAGTTTCAGAGGGAGGTGTTTAGTCCCAGGCTCCTTAGCTTATTGATGAGCTTTGAGGGCACTATGGCGTTGAACGCTGAGCTGTTCAATGAATAGCATTCTCACATAGGTGTTCCTTTTGTCCAGGTGGGCAAGGGCAGTGTGGTGTGCAATAGAGATTGCATCATCTGTGGCTCTGTTGGGAAGGTATGCAAATTGGAGTGGGTCTAGAGTTTCTGGGATGATGGTGTTGATGTGAGCCATGACCAGCCTTTCAATGCACTTCATGGCTACAGATGTGAGTGCTACGGGTCGGTATTCATTTAGGCAGGTTACCTTAGTGTTCTTGGGCAGAGGCACTGATGGTCTGCTTAAAACATGTTGGTATTACAGACTAGGATAGGGAGAGGTTGAAAATGTCAGTGAAGACACTTGCTAGTTGGTCAGCACATTCTCGCAGTACACTTCCTGGTAATGTGTCTGGCCCTGCGACCTTGTGAATGTTGACCTGTCTAAAGGTCTTACTCACATCGGCTGCAGAGAGCGTGATCACACAGTCTTCCAGTTCAACTATCGCTCTCATGCATGTTTCAGTGTTGCTTGACTCAAAGCGAGCATAGAAGTAGTTTAGCTCGTCTGTTAGGCTCTTGTCACTGGGCAGCTCTCGGCTGTGCTTCCCTTTGTAGTTTGTAATATTTTGCAAGCCCTGCCACATCCGACGAGCGTCAGAGCCGGTGTAGTACAACTCGATCTTAGTCCTGTGATGACGCTTTGCCTGTTTGATGGTTCGTCGGAGGGCATAACGGAATTTCTTATAAGCTTCCGGGTTAGAGTCCCACTCCTTGAAAGCGGCAGCTCTAGCCTTTAGCTCAGTGCGGATGCTGCTTGTAATCCATGACTTCTGGTTGGGGTATGTACATACTGTCACTGTAGGGATGACGTCATTGTTTATTGATGAAGCCAATGACAGATGTGGTGTACTCCTCAATGCCATTGGAGGAATCCTGGAACATATTCCAGTCTGTGCTTTAAAAACAGTCCTGTAGCTTAGCATCTGCTTCATCTGACTACTTTTTAAAATCTAGTCACTGGTGTTTCCTGCTTTAATTTTTGCTTGTAAGCAGGAATCGGGAGGATGGAATTCAGATTTGCCAAATGTAGGGCGAGGGAGAGCTTTGTATGTCTGTCTGTGTGTGGAGTATAGGTGGTCCAGAGGTCTTTTCCCTCTGGTTGCACATTTAACATGCTGATAGAAATTTGGTTAAACTTATTTAAGTTTCCCTGCATTAAAGTCCCCGGCTAGTAGGAGCGTTGCCTCTGAGTGAACGATTTCTTGTTTGCTTATGGCGGAATATAGCTCATTCAATGCTATCTTAGTGCCAACCTCTGAATGAGGTGGTATGTAAACAGCTACTAAGAATACAGATGAAAACTCTCTCGGTTGGGGGCACGTGAAACGTCTGCCTTCTGCTCCGGCACCATCTTAAATATTTTGAGGGAAGCAATGGGTTTTAGATGAGAGGAGGAGGGAAGGGAGAGAGCATATGTTTTGCGTCATTGTGGATGTGCTTGCTGATGAGCGGGAAAAGCATTTCATGTGTTTACACCCCGGGACTTCAGAAGAAAAACATTTTTTAGAATTCCCTCTCTGCCTGCCAAAAACAAAGACGTCTTGTGTGGAAGACAAACACGAGACAAACATTCCAGGGTTTTTCTTAATTTTTTACATTGTAGAATAATAGTGAAGACAACAAAACTATGAAAAAACACAGTATGGAATCATGTAGTAACCAAAAAAGGTGTTTTATATTTGAGATTTTTCAAAGTAGCCACTCTTTGCCTTGATGACAGCTTTGCGCACACTTGGCATTCTCTCAACCAACTTTATCATGTAGTCACCTGGAATGCATTTCAATTAACAGGTGTGCCTTGTGAAAAGTACATTTGTGGAATTTATTTCCCTCTTAATGCATTTGAGCCAATCAGTTGTTGTGACAAGGTAGGGGTGGTATACAGAAGATACACAAAATGTCAAGAACTTTGAAAGTTTCTTCAAGTGCAGTCGCAAAAAGTGTGCAAAGCTGTCATCAAGGCAAATGGTGGCTACTTTGAAGAATCTCATATCTAAAATATATTTCAATTTTTTTAAAAACACCTTTTCTGGGTTATTCCCTGATTCCAGAGGTTTTTATTCTACAATGTCAAAAATAGTACAAATAAAGAATAACCCTTGAATGAGTAGAGTAGATGTATCCAAACTTTTGACTGGTACTGTATAATAAAGGAGGCTGCAGTGATGATGCAGTGAATGGATCCTGCTCAATTCCCATCCTGTGAATGTGTAGCAGATGGACGGTCTATAATCAGAGGCAGCAGAGGTCTGTAGCTCAGCTGTGATGGGCGGGCTGGCTGGCTGCATTCTGTGGTTTTGCAGTCAGTGACTCCATCCCGCTGAGAATGAGTTACAGATGGCTGATGCTGCAAAGCCGCTGGCTGCCGGGAACTGACTCGGGAGTCACATCCCTATGACCCTCTCACCTCCTGTTCACTGGGGGATTACACTCCCAACTCTATGGATAGACCAGGGTTCTAACAGGACTTAGTGTTGTTTTAATTTCCTTTTGGTGGCCACAGATCTGAAAGAGGGCTGCACTGGATAGAACAATATGCTGTAGCTTCACCTACATATTTATGGATCTTCACCATGTTGAAGAGCTCTGACGTCTCCTATCAGGTAATGTATATGACTAATAGCCAGAAGACAGGGGGAATGAGATGAGACACCCAGGCTGTATCATCACTGTCTATGGAGAAGAATTAGGATGAGGTCAAGGCTCCCTCAGTCTCTCTCCCTCTGTATTAACAATCACTGCTACAATGGGGTACTGTAAAGCTGTCGCTTTCAATGAGAGGGACACTAATCCTGCCATAACAGACTTGTGCATGCACAAGGTGTGCGCGAGCCTGTGTGTGTATCCAACTATCCCTGGAGAGAGGACATGGGAGGAGTAGATGAACGGCAGAGAGTAGGAAGGGTGAAGGGAGGGATGAGAGAATAGGCTTGAGCCTTCTGTAGCAGTGGCTTGATCCTCAGCTCTGATCCCAGTCCCCAGAGTCTATGTTCTGTTCTGGAGTCTCCAAACTGCAGGTTGGAATTTGCATGGGCTTTCTGGAGAGGGAAACAGCTGGGCATTGTGAAACTAAATCCATCCTCTAAGTGGCAGGAAGTGTTTTCAACCTCATTCATCTACTGTCTGCTCTCATCTCCGTTCGTTCAGAGAATAAACAGATCGAAAAATAGCCATCAGAGACAAATCTTTCTCCTCTCTGCCGACCCTGGCCCCTGACCTCCGCTAACTTTGTATTGCAGTCATACTGTAGATATGACTTTCTGTCACTCTCTCTACCTCTCTCTCTCTCCTCTCTTTCCTCCTCTTTCCTCTCCTCTCTTTCACCCTCTTTCCTCTCTCTCCTCTCTCAATTCAATTTCAATTTAAAGGGATTCATTGGCATGCAAAACACATGTTTACTTTGCCAAAGGAAGTGAAATAGATAATAAACAAAAGTGAAATAAATTACACTTACAAAAGTTCCAAAAGAATAGAGACATTATCAGAAGTCAGGATAAGACCCAGAAGCAGACAGTTCAAATCACAGAAGATGGGGCAGAGGGCTGCGAGATAGCAGTTTAATCCTTGATACATGTCATGACTTTACTTTCATTACTCTGATGACTGTTTTTTATTTAATCCACTAACTATGTTTAATTGTTACCCAAATTAAATGAATCATGTAACAGCTAACTCATTAGGAATTTGGGGCACCACAGAAGAGGTTGTTTAAAGAGTTACCATCTCACAAATTAAACTCTAAGGTATATATCTATTACATCGATAAACAGTCACTCTTATCATATCATCATTCTGAACAGTTGTAACCTCACGCATCTGCAAAAAAACCCAGCCTTACTCACGTACTACACAAATTTGTTTAAATATTTATTCAGTAGCTAACTAAATAATAACACAGAATAAACATACACCCTTTACATGAGACACATGTCCCTAGTGGACTGACTAAAATATGACGGATTGTTACAACGAATGAAGAGTGGAGAGGGAGAGATGTTCACTCTGGAAGATAGCTAGCCAGCCGTGTCGACGGTTCCCATTGGTGATGATAGTCGGAGAATACGGTGATTTGAGAGTAGGATGGGATGGTTTGAAGTGTAGTGGTATGGTTCCCTCTTAGATTCGCTTTCCTCCATCTGACTCTGAGTGATTGTCTGAGAGGTGAGCTTTTCGCCTACACCTCGTTGATTATTCAGGATTTGGACATGAGCTGCAGCTCGCCGTCTCTCTGGTCTAAAGGAAGGCGAGTTTATTTCTTCACCTCGTGTTGAGGTTTAAAGTTCCAGCCTTTCGGGTTATGTCGTTTTACTGTGGATATAGATACTTTTGTACCTGTTTCCTCCAGCATCTTCACAAAGTCCTTTGCTGTTGTTCTGGATTTGATTTGCACTTTTCACACCAAAGTACGTTCATCTCTAGGAGACAGAACTTGTCTCCTTCCTGAACTCTATGATGGCTGCGTGGTCCCATGGTGTTTATACTTGCGTCCTATTGTTTGTACAGATGAACATGGTACCTTCAGGTGTTTGGAAATTGCTCCCAAGGATGAACCAGACTTGTGGAGGTCTACAATTTATTTACGGAGGTCTTGGCTGATTTCTTTTGATTTTCCCATGATGTCAAGCAAAGAGGCACTGAGTTTGAAGGAAGTCCTTGAAATAAATCCACAGGTACACCTCCAATCGACTCAAAGTATTTCAATTAGCTTATCAGAAGCTTCTAAAGCCATGACATAATTTTCTGTAATATTCCTAGCTGTTTAAAGGCACAGTCAACTTAGTGTATGTAAACTTCTGACCAACTGGAATTGTGATACAGTGAATTATAAGTGAAATAATCTGTCTGTTAACAATTGTTGGAAAAATTACTTGTGTCATGCAAAAAGTAGATGTCCTAACCGACTTGCCCAAACTATAGTTTATTAACAAGAAATTTGTGGAGTGGTTGAAAAACTAGTTTTAATGACTCTAACCTAAGTGTATGTAAACTTCCGACTTCAACTATAGATTCTCTCATACCTCCTAAAATCACATTCCTATCTTAACAAAAATATGTGAATAATTTGTCATATTATATGCACAATGTAAAGGATGGAGACTTTATACCTGTAGTGTAAATACTTTTAAAGTTACAGTATTTATTTTATACCAGTATTAATGACATTACACAATAAAAAAAACATATGACATTAGTTTTCTATACTGTAGCTCCACATTTTCATAAACGTTTCCTTTCAAATGGTATCAATAATATGCATTTCCTTGCTTCAGGTCCTGAGCTACAGACAGCTAGATTTGGGTATGTCATTTTAGGCGAAAATTGAAAAAAAGGGTCTGATCCTTAGTCTGATGGCCTTGAGATCGAGAGATTGAAAAATAGTTTCTGTTGTTCAATTGTGCATCTGTACAAGTTTGAGGGTTTTAGGTGCTAAGCCAAATTTCTTCAGCCTTCTTCAGTTTGTCAGTGATGTGTACGCCGAGGAACTTGAAGCTTTCCACCTTCTCCACTGCGGTCCCATCGATGTAGATAGGGGGGTGCACCCTCTGCTCTTTCCTGAAGTCCACGATCATCTCTTTTGTTTTGTTATTGTTGGGTGAGAGGTTATTTTCCTGGCACCACACTCTCAGAGCCCTCACCTCCTCCCTGTAGGCTGTCTCGTCATTGTTGGTAGTCAGGCCTACTACTGTTGTCATCTGCAAACTTGATAATTGAGTTGGAGATGTGCGTGGCCAAGCAGTCATGGGTGAACAGGGAGTACAGGAGGGGGCTGAGTACACATCCTTGTGGGGCCCCAGTGTTGAGGATCAGCGAAGTGGAGGTGTTGTCTCCTACATTCACCACCTGGGGGCGGCCCGTCAGGAATTCCAGGACCCTGTTGCACAGGGCGGAGTTCAGCCCCCGGGCCGCACAGGGCGGAGTTCAGCCCCCGGGCCTCAAGCTTAATGATGTGCTTGGAGGGTGCAATAGTGTTGAATGCTGAGCTATAGTCAATGAACAGCGTTCTTACTTAGGTGCTCCTCTTGTCCAGATGGGATAAGTCAGTGTGCAGCGCGATGGCGATTGATTGCATGGTCTGTGGATCTATTGGGGCGGTAAGCAAATTGAAGTGGGTCTAGGGTGTCAGGTAAGGAAGAGGTGATATGGTCCTTGACTAGTCTCTAAAAGCTTCACTTCATGATGACAGAAGTGAGTGCTACGGGGTAAGTTACCTGTGGCGCTGATGTTTAGTTTTTTGTATGCTCTACGGCAACAGTGTCTAGGTGGAATTTGTATTTGTGGTCCTGGCAACTGGACCTTTTTTGAGATGACATTCGTTTGTACTATCAAGGCCCAGGTCTGACAGAATCTGTGAAGAAGTTATAGGTGCTGCTGTAGGCCCTCTAGTAGGGTGAGGTCGGGCTCTGCAGACCATTTTAGTCCCCTCGCCAATTCGTTGATTTGTATATTTAAGAGGGTGGGGCTTAAGCTGCATCCCTGTCTCACCCCCCGGCCCTGTGGAAAGAAATGTCTGTGTTTTTTTTTGCCTATTTTAACCGCACATTTGTTGTTTGTATTCATGGATTTGATAATGTATATTTTCCACCAACACCACTTTCCATCAATTTGTATAGCAGGCCCCCATGACATTTTTTAAATCGACAAAGCATGAGAAGAATTTGACTTTGTTTCTCTCTCTTTTCTCTATCTCTGTTTCTGTGTATTTGTTGCGCTTTCTCTTTCTGTCGCTCTCTCTCTATCTATCACTGTGTGGATTGCATGAAACTCGTTCCAAAGTTTCAGTGTTGGTTTAACCTTGCTCTCTCCTCATCTGTCATTTTGGATCCCCCCCTTTCCACCCCCAGTATTACCCAGACGCAATGGATACCTGAGGGCCTGCCAAAAGGCTTGCTGCCAGGCCAGTGCAGAGATTAGGGGAGTGGTCTCTCTCTCTTTCCCAACTCTTTCTCGTCTTCTTTCTTCACCTCCCCCTCTCTCTCTCTCCTCATATTGGCTGAGGGTCAGCCTGTGGTCTAAGCAAGCCTATCCTCCCATCTGGGGTCTGAAAGGGGAAACCTAGGCATGGCAATGTACCAGTGAGCTGACCGTCAGAGCCCAAGCTGACAAGGTAAAAATCTGTCATTCTGCACCTGAGCAAAGCAGTTAACCCACTGTTCCCCGGGCGCCGAAGACGTGGATGTCGATTAAGGCAGCCCCCCGCACCTCTCTGATTCAGAGGGGTTGGGTTAAATGTGGAAGACACATTTCAGTTGAAGGCATTCTCGTACAGCTGACTAGGTATCCCCCTTACCCATTCCATAATAAGCCCAGTGTTATGCCCAGTGTGGATAGCCTGGATCAGAGCTCCCATCCTCAGCTGCACCCTTGTTGTGGTTGGGCTCTGCATCAGGATACTAGTCTCAGACAGGGTGCTGCTCTATATGAGTCCTCCTAAAACTCTACTACAGCCTCTGTCTAGACTCTTGCTCAATTGGCTGAAGCATTGGGGTTCTTTTGATACTCTCTTGAGAAGTACCATGTCAGATGAAAGTTTTTTTCATCACTAAATCAGGATTCATTTCTTCCTCACTCTGCCTGCCAGCCGTCCCTCTAATGGCTTCAGAGTCAGAGAAGAAAGCATATTTCCATCGAGAGAGAGATGCAGCGTTTTTGATCATGATGACTCTATTATGTGTATAAGACAATTTTCTCCATGACACAGTACTTTGTGGAGTGGAGAGATTACTTGACAGTCTCTTGCTGAGAAGAGAACATTTATTCAGATATGTAGGCAACTAACCATCCTGTACCAGTTCTACATTTCCTCGGTCACCATTGATGACCTTTGCCATGTTGCCAAAGCAGTATTATGTCTGTTTATTTCAAAGACTCTTGATTAGTAGCCTGTGAAATTGGATTAACTTTCATTACTGTTTATTTTTGAATGTTATAATAAATAAAGTATTTTTTTTCAAGTGTCCTTATAAGGGAGATGGTTCATGATAGGAGAGAGGAGCAGCTCAGAACTGGTTGTGATTAATAACACACCTCTGTCACTCTGTGTGTGCTGTTGGCCCAGGTTCCCCTCTCTGTGGGACTGTGGGATTGATTGATCACGTCATTTAGTCCTGGGGGGCAGACTAGTTAACCTCTCCGTAGGCTGGGGGGTGGAGGGATGGGGTGGGGTAGGGGAGAGTCACATTGGCCCAATCCCAAAGGACCTCTAAACCCTATGCCTTATGCACTCGTGGAGATCTGACAGGATTTGATTGGTATAAGCAATATGGTGAAACTTCCACATCGCCTATCAGAGGGCATACTTTCCTCTACATGACCACGTACAGTATCATCAACACATCTTTAGACTTTTCAATATGAACATTGGTTAAGACATCAACACTTCTTTTAGTGTTTTTCCAAATGTATGCTTTACTAGCGATCTCAACATGCTTTGGGCATTAGCTATTCCTCTGTATCATACATAAATTATTATCCACTTTAGGAGGCGGCTCTCCATAGTAGCAAAAAGTAGCAACATCTGAGACATTCTTCAGTGTGAGTGTGGCTCAATGCCTGCTACTGGGCTAATGTTAGGAGGGAGACGCGTGCCACTGGAGAATGTGTGTGTGTGTGTGTGTGTGATGGTCAGAAAGAGAACACTGGCACTCATTGTCAGGTATAATGTGTTGCTCTCCTGGCGTGATTCCTTGTTGTCTTCCACCACAGGAATCCATATGGATTTATGGGAATGAATCAGAGTATCCTGCTGCCTGTGGAACAGTAGTTGTACAGTCTAGAGCGCTGCTGTACAACAGATCATATTCTACCCACAGCACACTACTGACGGGTCCAGAAACCTCACTCTGGCTCTCTGGTGATAGATGACTCCGCTCTAACCTGTACTCACACGCCCTACAGGTCCTGTTCCTCTATTTATGAGTATGTGATTGGCATGGGGAGGGGGGAGGGGGGGGGGGGGTGTGTGACTGAAGAGGGGGCAGTTTGGAGAGAGAAGAGGTTTAGGTTTGGCTCGGAGGAGCCTATGGTGAGTTGAGGCCACACTCCATCTGTATTGATTTATATGTCTGTAACTCTCTGCAGGTAAATCAGTGGACAACTACTAGCTGCACATCACATCAGATCTGGCTCTACAGAAAGTACTATAGCAGATGTTTCCATCCAGTTCAGTTCAGGGGGATGTTTGGAAGTCGAGAGAGACTACAGTGAAAGGATGCCGGCAGTACCCTGTTTCTCTACGCTGCTGGCTTCTCCAGTGTTTCAGTCGGCGGAAGATGGACTGTAGAAGACTAACATACCACAGTCCAACTTGAAGTTAACCTTCAATCGTTGTCCATTTAGATTTCACATCATGTTCACGATTCCTATTTTCCCTTGCTCTTCACTTTGGTGCTCAAACTAACCTCCAAGCTAACTGGACACCCTAATGAATCTAATCAGGGTCTAGTTGCTAAGCTGTGATAGGCTTAGAGCTGGTGACTCACACCTTTAGGGGAGATAAGGGGTGTGGTTAGAAGTGTTTGGGGTGTTTAGGGGAGTTCTGGCTACAGAGGCTGCCTGCTCGGCTCTTAAATTGGTGATCAGCCCCTATCACATTCCTCTGGTGGGCAGCTCTCTCTCTCCTCTCTCCTCTCTCTCACACTTACTTCACACATCCATATGGTTGTGCCACCAGCTGCAGTCTAGAGAAGTCTTCAGCTCAGCAACACACTCAATGCTATCATCTCCATGTCAGTCTCTCTCCCTCGTCTCCTGGTCATCTGAGAAAGGAACAGACTTTTTCAATTACAGAGACGTTGAAAGTGTTTTCTTCTGGTTATGGTGCTGCAATGATTATCCTCTGAGAGGCTCTGTTGTTTGACCGTGTGTTCCCCAGTCCTTGCTCAGCCAGCCGGAGGGGAAGTGGTGAGTAACTTTTACATATTCATAGCAAACATGCCATTTCACACACCGACTGACTGACAGACATGGGATCTCTGCCTGGATACAGTCATGTTAGTTTGGTAGCTTCTGTCATGAATGAGGTATTTTCTCTCTATTTGATTAAAAACTTTCAGCTTCAGTGATTGACTGCCTTGTGTTTCTTTAGGCTAGTTTTGACAACTTTTTAAGTTGATTTAGAATATTTACATTCAATTGATTTCTGTGTCTATAAGCCTTGTCATGACAATTTGTAGGATTCTGCTTTCTTGTGTGCATGCGGGTGCTACACTATAGTATGGTAGCTTATGACATTTTGTGATTTAAACATCTTTGGAACCATGTCCTCCCGTTGCTTTTGCACTGCTCTGTAGAGTCTGCCAAGTAGGATGTTGGGAGTGGGTGGCTTCATGTTTAGAGAGGGTGCGATGGGGGATAAAAAGAGAAGGAGGGAGATAGGAAAAAGAGAAACATTGGGAAGGGAGAAAAGAGTGAGAGAGAAATAAAAGGAAAGCGAGTGAGAGAAGGGAAAAGGCAGTGTAGAGGCAGTCTCCTGTCATCTCAGCTGTTGTGAATTAAGTGGACTGACAGCACGCATCTCCCTGCATCTCACAGCTGTGCGACATGCCTTCCACTTTATTTTTAACTCTACTTATATTGGGCTACGACAGGGAACAAACAGCCTATTGTCTCTCAGCTATGTGGGCACGGTGTGTGTGTGTAGTTGGTTGTGCATATCAGGGGAGTCTAGGCATTTATACCTAAAGCTGTTGGTGTTGTTATGCGTCAAAAATCATGTCAGATATGACAAGTTAAAGTACAGTTTATATCTGAGCGGTACAATGCTGGGTCTGCTGTCTTTGTTGACCGTGTGAGTGTGTCTATAAATCGCATGGTACATTCCACAATAGACGTGCTGCACTCTTTGTTTATGGCACCCAGGTCTGAGTGGCTGGCCCTGGCCTAGTAGGGAAAAGAATAGGGTGTGACACACAACAGGTTGTGGCTTCCTGAACACTCCTCTTTCTTTCTGTGCCACAGTTTCTATATACCTGCACCAAAGCAACTCCGTGCCCAAAATGGCCTCTGCGTTGACATTTCGAGCCAGTGGTTAAACCAGGCACAGAAAACAGATCATCTTTGTAGGGAAAATGACATGTATATCAATAGGGATCTTGGAAAATAAATCACATTTTCGGGTCCAGCAAGCCATTTAAACCTTTATGAGCCATATACTGAAGGCTAGTGCTGACTGTCCCCTGCATCCATCCACACAGACCCAGAACAAATAGCCTCCTTTCAATACAATACTCTCAGGAGGATAAGGAGCAAGGGATCTGCTGAGCCCAGAGGAGGAGAAAATTAAAGGAGAGAGGGAGAGTGAAAGACAATGGGCTGGATGGATGGGGTGTGTTGAGTGGATCCCCAGGCAGTGAGTGTGCCCATTGATTTAGAGAGTGAGTGGGCGTGGGGTTCGCCCCCCTACTGCTGCCAACCCCATTTCCTCCTCTAACGCTGTTAACCGATCAATGTCCTGGACACAGCTCGCAATGAGCCACACCAGTGGGGAGATTTCATCGCTAATCAAATGTAATCTCTAACACTGGTTTAATGTTGCCAATCATCCATCTTCAGCTTGTTTTACTATTGTAGCTCTTCCTGTCCTAGTAAAACAACATAACCACATCATGCCAGTCAACTGTCCACTGACGAGTTTGAACAAGAAAGACATGAGTGACGTTGATATGCAACCAAACCCCTCAGTGAGCTCTATGCAGACTGCCTTTGGGGAGAAATCACAACGTAAGCCTACAACTTGTAACTGGGTAGGGATAGGGAAGTGTGGTAACTGGGTAGGGATAGGGAAGTGTGGTAACTTTGTAGGGATAGTGAAGCGTGGTAACTGGGTAGGGAAGTGTGGTAACTTTGTAGGGATAGTGAAGCGTGGTAACTGGGGAAGGAAGTGTGGTAACTTTGCATATCTATCACTCCAGTGTTCATTTGCTAAGTTGTAATTACTTTGCTACTATGGCCTATTTATTGCCTCACCTCCTTACTCCATTTGCACACACTGTATATAGACTTTTTCTATTGTGTTATTGACTGTAAATTTGTTTATTCCATGTGTAACTGTTGTTTTTGTCGCACTGCTTTGCTTTATCTTGGCCAGGTCGTAGTTGTCGCCTACCTGGTTAAATAAAAGCAAAACAAAAAAACTGGGTAGGGAAGCGTGGTAACTGGGTAGGGATAGGGAAGCGTGGTAACTGGGTAGGGATAGGGAAGCGTGGTAACTGGGTAGGGATAGGGAAGCGTGGTAACTGGGTAGGGATAGGGAAGCGTGGTAACTGGGTAGGGATAGGGAAGCGTGGTAACTGGGTAGGGATAGGGAAGTGTGGTAACTGGGTAGGGATAGGGAAGCGTGGTAACTGGGTAGGGATAGGGAAACGTGGTAACTGGGTAGGGGTAGGGAAACGTGGTAACTGGGTAGGGAAGCATGGTAACTGGGTAGGGAAGCGTGGTAGCTGGGTAGGGAAGCGTGGTAACTGGGTAGGGAAGCGTGGTAACTGGGTAGGGAAGCGTGGTAACTGGGTAGGGAAGCGTGGTAACTGGGTAGGGAAGCGTGGTAGCTGGGTAGGGAAGCGTGGTAGCTGGGTAGGGAAGCTGGGTAGGGAAGCGTGGTAGCTGGGTAGGGAAGCGTGGTAACTGGGTAGGGAAGCGTGGTAACTGGGTAGGGAAGCGTGGTAACTGGGTAGGGAAGCATGGTAGTTGGGTAGGGAAGCGTGGTAACTGGGTAGGGAAGCGTGGTAACTGGGTAGGGAAGCGTGGTAGCTGGGTAGGGAAGCGTTGTAGCTGGGTAGGGAAGCTGGGTAGGGAAGCGTGGTAGCTGGGTAGGGAAGCGTGGTAGCTGGGTAGGGAAGCGTGGTAACTGGGTAGGGAAGCGTGGTAACTGGGTAGGGAAGCATGGTAGCTGGGTAGGGAAGCGTGGTAACTGGGTAGGGAAGCGTGGTAACTGGGTAGGGAAGCGTGGTAGCTGGGTAGGGAAGCGTGGTAGCTGGGTAGGGAAGCGTGGTAGCTGGGTAGGGAAGCGTGGTAACTGGGTAGGGAAGCGTGGTAACTGGGTAGGGAAGCGTGGTAACTGGGTAGGGAAGCGTGGTAGCTGGGTAGGGAAGCGTGGTAACTGGGTAGGGAAGCGTGGTAGCTGGGTAGGGAAGCGTGGTAGCTGGGTAGGGAAGTGTGGTAACTGGGTAGGGATAGGGAAGTGTGGTAACTGGGTAGGGATAGGGAAGCGTGGTAACTGGGTAGGGATAGGGAAGCGTGGTAGCTGGGTAGGGAAGCGTGGTAGCTGGGTAGGGAAGCGTGGTAGCTGGGTAGGGAAGCGTGGTAGCTGGGTAGGGAAGCGTGGTAACTGGGTAGGGAAGCGTGGTAACTGGGTAGGGAAGCGTGGTAACTGGGTAGGGAAGCGTGGTAACTGGGTAGGGAAGCGTGGTAACTGGGTAGGGAAGCGTGGTAACTGGGTAGGGAAGCGTGGTAACTGGGTAGGGAAGCGTGGTAGCTGGGTAGGGAATCGTGGTAACTGGGTAGGGAAGCGTGGTAACTGGGTAGGGAAGCGTGGTAGCTGGGTAGGGAAGCGTGGTAACTGGGTAGGGAAGCGTGGTAACTGGGTAGGGAAGCGTGGTAACTGGGTAGGGAAGCGTGGTAACTGGGTAGGGAAGCGTGGTAACTGGGTAGGGAAGCGTGGTAACTGGGTAGGGAAGCGTGGTAACTGGGTAGGGAAGCGTGGTAGCTGGGTAGGGAAGCGTGGTAACTGGGTAGGGAAGCGTGGTAGCTGGGTCGGGAAGCGTGGTAGCTGGGTAGGGAAGCGTGGTAGCTGGGTAGGGAAGTGTGGTAGCTGGGTAGGGATAGGGAAGTGTGGTAACTGGGTAGGGAAAGGGAAGCGTGGTAACTGGGTAGGGATAGGGAAGCGTGGTAACTGGGTAGGGATAGGGAAGCGTGGTCGCCAATATCAACATGAACAAGTTTATTCAAGCCGTTAGAAATGGTTTTGTTGTTTTTTAAACAATGGCATCTGAATGACATTTAGTAGGCTTATATTACACATGTCCAACAGATTTTGATTAGATTTTCTTTGTGTGGTAAGTCAACAGTATCTTTGTCTCCAATATTTGTCTCAACACTCCCACCACTCTTGAGTCTGCCAGAGAACTAAGAGAGCTGGCTGACTAACCAGCCTGCCATCTGATAGGCCAGGGAGGTGATTGCTCTCAGCTCCTGACTGTCAAACACAAGGGCTTCCTTCCCCCACTCGAGAGAGAGCGAGAGAGGGGGGGAGTGGGAGAGGGTTAGAGAGGAGAGTGAGGGAGAGATAAATATAAAGAGAGTGTGGGGGAGTATGGGGTGGGAGAGGAAGTGTACGTGAATGAGTGACAGAGAGAGGGATGGAAAAAATGTGTAAAATAACATGAAATGATGAGGGCATACTGAGGGGAAAGGAGTGGAGGTACAGAATGAAAAGTGGGAGAGGGGGAGAAAGAGACCCTCTATCTGCCAGCCAAACCACCCCTGTCTGCTCTTCAACACTCAACACAGTCCCAGTCCCATGTCATCTCTCTGTCATGGATCTAACCAGAACACATTCCTCTGTTCCCTCCACTCTGCCCACAACTCACCATCCTCTCATTTTCAGATTGTTTACTCGCTAAACCAGATTATGTTTCATAGAATTAAACACATTATCATAAAATCTGATGGAAATCATGTCAAATCCAAGTAGCTCCAATGACAATACAATAGGGCTTTCTCTGCTGAGGGCTTTCTTATCATATAAAATAGTCATACCAGATTTTTATCCCCCTAGAGGAATGTAAATTGGTTGGTTGGCTCATAACTCAAGACCTTCACCCCCTCTATTTCTACCTTGTTGTCTAAACATGTATATTTGTGCTGACAGAGCAGAGAGAGAAATGAATTCTGCCAGTGCTGCCTTTTCTACAGAGGATGGTCACATCATTCTATTGAGTTATTTGTCTCCTTGATAGACTGCAATACTCACACATATGCAGGCAGGCAGGCACACATACGAACAAACACATTCCCTCTCCCTCCTCTCTCTCTCTCTGATCTATATGGTAGATAATCAGTCATTAAAGAAGCCTCAGATGATGCAGAGCTTTAGCTTTCTCCATTAGCCATCTCTTTACATTGTAGTGAAAGTGGTTTGTGAAGCTTTAATTTGACTAGGGCTTGCCTCCTAACCGTGGGTTCATTAGACAACATGAAAGGCTGTATTGGAGTTTCATTGGTGAGAACGAGCAGCCTCAGATCTCTCTTCTAGAGTTAATGAAAAGATGAGACACACAGCTCAGCCATAGAGCTCTGTTAATTGCGTTTAACTCCCAATCCATCATTTCCTTGTTTTTCATGCATGTTTGCTTAGGGAATAAAATACTAGGGACCAAGCCCACCAGTTAACACTGGAAAGTTCAGGCAATTGAAAGTTTGGCGGTTGGTTATTCTGCTTCTAGAATATTTCCAGCATCTGCGTTTCCTGTTTCTCTCTCTTAATTCCACACAGATAGGCCTACAGCCGGGTGCTCGTTTGTCAGACTGACAGGCCTTATTTAGCAGTGAACTGTGGGCAAATGAGTCCCGGGTCATGTGTTAATTCTGTCGTGTCAGATGTCAGTTTCCAATCAATCCCAAAGGCATGGCGTGTACCTGGCCTGGGACATGGTGGTTGTGAGCTAGCTAGAGCCGTGGAGATGCCAGCCGTGTTGACAAAATAACTGTCACTGTGATCTGTGTCAGATAGAGAGCCGCTCTGTTTCATTCTGCATAAAAGAGTTCTATTTTCTGTCTTCAGACAATGTAAAGGAGTTTGGTTCATTGTCTCCCATTGGCTTTGCTGTCTAACATTAACACTCATCAGACATGGCTGTCTGAAATGTTACTACAGCGCACACCACATGCCAAAGGGCAGTGGGTCAGAGCACTGTTGAACTATGTCGAGAGGAGGGAGGACAACAGCGTGCCATGAATTCAGATGCCATGTTAAATGGGGCTTGCTTCTTTACCAGAAGGTCAAAGTGCTATCAGCCACAGCACATTTTATGACAGCTCTGTGGAGTAGCAAACCCTGGGCATTTAACTGTGCTGCTAGGGCTCCTGGGAAGTTTCCTCTGTCTCTATGGTGACGTGTGGAGGGCTTGTTGCGGTTGTTATAAGTTCTCCTTTTATCTCCTGTTTATAATGTCAAGCTTCCCTAAGTTAAATACAGGACCAGAGGTACTAATGATGTTCATTTACTGCGGCCGTGGGCAAACTGAGCCTTAATTGGACAATGCCATCCATATGTGATGTAGGTAGTGGTGGTCGCCACCCCTGTGGTCCTGAAGTTTACAGCCAGGGTTCTTGGGAGGACAGGGTGGGGTAAAGGTGTGGGTGGGTGGCAGGGTTTTTATGAGATGGTTGGTCTATATGGAGGCGGGACTTGGGGCTCTGCAGCCACCCAGGTCTCTGTGCGCTGACTGCATTGCAGATGGCTTCAGTGTGCCATAGGGCAGGGGTCGGCAAGTTAAAAAAATATATATACAAAAAAATATATATTTAAGCGTAGGTCCCCAAAAGTTAAGTAAAAAAATATATTGATTTTGTGGGGTTAGTTTTTGGTTTCAAAAAAGACTGAGTTCACCAGGATTTCAGCCCCCCAAAAAAATATTTAGGAAATGTATTCCCACAAATAAAAATATGTGATCGTGTCTCAATGTAATGAAGGTATGAAATTATAGTTGTTTTCAAATACAATGTACTGTATTTTTGGGCTTAGTTCTGGTCAATTTGCAGTGTACTAATTATTTTCCGTCCACCGACCATTCACTCTGCCAAAAATCGGCCCATGGCTGGATCTATATAGTTGCCTACCCCTGCCATAAGGTATATAGACACTCACAGGAGATCCAGGAAAGCATGGTGCTGTTGACGCTCACTTTGCCACCCACCCCTCTGCCACGTGTCACCCATAGGTCCCATGAGGCTGTGGACATCACCAGGTGCCAATTATGCCAACATCAGGCTTCCAACCCCCCCACACACACACACACACTGAACACGCACCATTGACTCCTCAGTTTTCCCATTTGGCAAGCGATGCTCACAAAGGACCGATGAGGTGTGCAGAGGGCACCCACTGACATGGAGCACAGGAGGAGGAAGAGCAGGAGGAGGAAGAGCAAGATTTAGGTTTAGGATTATTGGGTTAACAGAGAGGAGGAACAGTGTGGGGGTCGGGAGATGCATAGAGAAACAGACAGAGGAATGGTGATGGAGAGAGAGATGTGGAGGGAAGTAACTACATTAAAGGGGAGAAAGGAGTTACTGTAGGTATGAGGGGGAGAAGAGAGAGAGAGAGAGAGGGACAACGATGGAGGGAGCGCTGCCAAGCTGTCCCGTGGGTGATAAATGAGGCCTTAATGAAGTATCTGTGCTTGTCTCTCTCTGTCTGGAGAAAACCGCAGCCTTGGCACAGAGCAGGCCTCGCTCTATCACGCCATGGAGAAAAACACACACACACCGAGAGAGAGAGAGAGAGAGAGCTCTCATCTACATCAAGTGTTCTCTGATTCTCTCCACACATACAATGTGCTTCCTACCCTGGCCTGGCAGGGTGGTTTACTTCGTTTAGGCCATTGTTCAGTGTGACAGGGCTGTGATGTAGAAGGCAGTGTGGTTTTGCTCACACGGAGTGATGGAATAGAACACATGTTAATCCTTCTCTGGAGTAAACAACGGATGGTCTTTTGTGGCTTGTTGTCACTTTCTCACTGAGATGTTATTCTGTTAGTCGTCAAGATTTATAAACAGTGGATCTTCAGTGTGCAAAAAAAACCCGATTTAGTAGGGCATTTTAGTAAGATGACTGTGAAATCACCACAGTGTGTATGGGTGAGAGAGGGATCGAGACCGGACGTTAGCTAAGAGGGCGATGATAGATCAAGAGACAGAGTTGGCTGTGTTTTATAAGAGAGAAATGCATGAACACCTCACACAGAGCAGCCAAAGCAAAACTTTATCCTGCACCTGAGGTGTGGCTGTGACAACGAGCTCCAGAAAAACAGCCCTCCTGTGAATTGCATACACCAGTGTCAATCAGTATGGTTTGGGCCAGGGGGTGTGTGTGTGGGGGGGGGGGGGGGGGGGGGATTATTAAGTGGTCTATCTGGACCTGGGTCACGATGCCAATGCGGCGATGATGCGATGGGAGACATGGCCCTCTGCTTCTTAGGAAGACGGGTAGCTACAGGAGATATGTCTTTGTATTTGTGTGGCTGCCTGAGTTTGGTCTCTCCGCCTTGATTGACAGAAAGCGTCTGTCTTTTTCCTTCCTGTTGTTGTAGCCTTGCCTTTGACCTAATGGCATTCTATTCCATAGAAAGCCTGAACATTTTTGAGTCAGAGGAACTGTTTGTACATTATAGGGGTTGTGTAGAGAGGGAGGAGAGTCAGAGGAACTGTTTGTACATTATAGGGGTTGTGTAGAGAGGGAGGAGAGTCAGAGGAACTGTTTGTACATTATAGGGGTTGTGTAGAGAGGGAGGAGAGTCAGAGGAACTGTTTGTACATTTATAGGGGTTGTGTAGAGAGGGAGGGGAGTCAGAGGAACTGTTTGTACATTATAGGGGTTGTGTAGAGAGGGAGGAGAGTTTAGCTTTGCGGTATGACTGTGTGGGCCGAGGCGAATTCATCCCAGTGGAAAAGGGGAGAGAAGAAACGTTTGCTGAAAAGTAGGACAAGGATAATGTGTGTGTGCTTGTGTGTATACAGTAACGTATACGTGTGTGTGTGTCCTACATCCGGTGGTGTGGCGGTTGCAATGTCGGCGTATGCATGCCGTCAGAGTTTTCCCAGTGTGCCATTTGATGTAAAGACCATATGTTTCAGGCAGTCCGGGCCGTGCCCACCCCTACATGGCCAGCTGGCGCTTGATTCAGGGTCTCTCTCACCCCGCCACCTCCTCAAACCTCAAACCACCATGCCAACCCACCCCTCAAAGGCATGTATGACAGGGGCTCAGGGTATAAAGTGGTCCCCGCCCGGAATGCTGACCAACCTTGGCATATATTTGTAAACACGCATACATTACATGCGTAAAGCATTCCCATAGGCCTTCTGTTCCCTGTAGGGCCCCTGGATATGAGTTTGTTCCTGCTGAGGAATGACCTCATTTCCCAGCATGCACCAGAGAGCATTAAGCAGCCCCCAGTATGTGGGTTTCCATGACCTTCATCCATCTGAAACCCACAACAGCAGATCTGATATAGTATAGATATACACAGAAACCCTCTACCTCTAGGTATTTTAGTTATTTAGTCCTGATAGTACAGTGTGGATAACATTCCGTGTTTAGTAATATCAAGTTATTAGTCTGCGTGACTGTGTGAGATCCAGTACCATTTCTCAGTTAGACAATACGTCTATAGATGTACTATTTGCTGGCATATTTAGTAGTGATGGGGGGGAAATCGATAATTACGGTGCATTCAGAAAGTATTCACACCTCTTTTCCCACATTTTGTTACAGCCTGAATTTAAAATTGATCAAATTTAGATTTTTTGGCCACTGGCGTACACACAATACCTCATAATGTCAAAGTGGAATTCTGTTTTTAGAAATGTTTACAAATTAATGAACAATGAAAAGCTGAAATGTCTTTAGTCAATAAGTATTCAACCCCTTTGCTGTGCTTAATAAGTTGATGGACTCACTCTGTGTGCGATTTAATAGTGGTTAACATGATATTTGAATGACTTCCTCATCTCTGTACCCCACAAAAGGTTCCTCAGTCGAGCAGTGAATTTCAAACACATCCACAAAGATAGGGAGGTTTTCCAATGCCTCTCAATGAAAGGCTGGTAGATGGTAAAAAAAAAAGCAGACGTTGAATATCCCTTTGAGCACAGTGAAGTTATGAATGACTCTTTGGATGGTGTATGAATACACCCAGTCACTACAAAGTTACAGGCGTCCTTCCTAACTCAGTTGCCGGCGAGGAAGGAAACTACTCAGTCGCAGAGTTTAATGGCTGCGATTAGGGGAAAACTGAGGATTGATCAACAACATTGTAGTTACTCCACAAAACTAACCAAATTGAGTAAAAAGGAAGCCTGTACAGAATAAAGATATTCCAAAAACATGCATCCTGTTTGCAACAAGGCACTAAAGTAATACTGCAAAAAATGTGGCAAAGCAATTCACTTTTTTTCCTGAATACAAACTGTTATGTTTGGGGCAAATCCAATACAACACATTACCTAGTACCACTCTCCTTATCTTCAAGCATAGTGGTGGAAGCGTCATGTTATGCGCATGACATTAATCGTTAAAGACTGGAGTTTTTCAGAATAAAAATCAAATGAAATGGAGCTCAGCACAGGCAAAATCCCAGAGGAAAAGCTGGTTCAATCTGATTTCCACCAGACACTTGGAGATGAATTCACCTTTCAGCAGGACAATAACCTAAAACGCAAGCCCAAATCTACACTGTAGTTGCTTACCAACAAGACTGTGAATGTTCCTGAGTGGCCAAGTTACAGTTTTGACTTAAATCTACATGAAAAGCTATGGCAAGTCATGAAAATGGTTGTCTATCAATGATCAACAACCAATTTGACAGAGCTTGAAGATTTCCAAAAAGAATAATGGGCAAGTATTGCACAATCCAGGAGTGGAAAGCTCTTAGAGACTTACCCATAAGGCTCACAGCTGTAATCGCTGCCAAAGGTGCTTCTACAAAGTATTAACTCGGGTGTGAATGTTTATGGAAATGAGATCCTTTCTGAAGGCACTGTACACATCGCAATATTATTTGTGGGTGATATTTTTTTAATATTTGACTTCAGGTATTGATTTGTCAAATATATATATATTCATATTAAAAAATATATATTTGCGACTGTAGCTAGCTTTGATGAAAAACTAGTCGGCTTTACCTGTGCCAAACACTTTACCTGTGTTTTCGGGCACTTTTATTTCCCTGAGTGATCAAAACTCGTCTCTCTTGTCTCTTTTGAGCAGACATATAGTGATTCATATGTTTGGAACATCAAATCACAATACAAATACAATCATGACATTAGCTATACATATTGTATCAGCACCTAAGTATCGTGATAATATTGTATCGTGAGGTCCCTGGCAATTCTCAGCCCTAATATTTTGTTCCAGTGACTGGAATGTTCATGTCCATAGTAGCCTAGTCCCTCCCCATGTAGCCCAGCTGAGGCCAAGCAGAACCAGGCTATGACCTGCCTTATCGTGATGGGGGTTGTAGTAGTGATGGTGGTGATAGGAGTTGTTGTAGTGCTGGTTCTGGTGCCGATGGGGGTAGACAGTATGTGCTTTTGACTCAGAGCAACACAAACAAGCTCCAGCCTGGTGAACTCAGCAGCCATAGCCCGCTCCCTCCCTCCGTATAATTCTCTATCTCTTGCTCTCCATTTCCCAGCTCTTCCTCTTCAGGGACAGGGAAAATGGTTTCATGGGGCCATTTCCAGCAGTCTGTGATCCGTGTCTCCTACTAATTGTTTTCCCAAATCCTGGGCTGGTGTGTTTAGGACAGAAGGGTGGAATGCAGGGGAAGGTTCCCATCTTCCCACTATTACACACATGAACCTTTCTGTCTGTAGCCCAACATGCTGCTACTCTACTCAGAGTGGCAGATCCCCATTAAATACTGGCTGGGTTTTCATCAGAGAAGATGCATCCAGTATGTATGGTTGATGTCGGCTATGTTTCAGTTGAGAAGGAGAAATGGGGTCAGAGAGAGACGACACAGAAAGGGAGAGAGGGGAGTCAGAGTACAGGAGAGGGAAAGAGACTGACAAAGGTAAAGAAAGAGACTATATATGTGTTTGGGATGGCAGGGAGCCTAGTGGTTAGAGCGTTGGGCCAGTAACCCGAACTGAACCGCCCCTGAACAAGGCAGTTAGTAGTCCGTCATTGTAAATAAGAATTTATTCTTAACTGACTTGCCTAGTTAAATAAACGTAGAGAAGAGAGATGGAGAGTGAGTGAAACAAAACGAGGGAGAAGAGAGGCCCGTGGGTGCAGTGTAAAGGTCAGTGTGTATGTGAGCGTGTTAAGAACTGGTGTGAGGCTGAGGATAATTAGAATGTGTCTGAGCTCACCACACTCCTCTACACACTCAGGGGAAGACTGCCTGTCCATCAAACATGAGAGGGTCCAGGGGCTGAGTTCTCTCACACACACACACACACACACACACACACACACACAAAAAACAGGGCCGAGTACACACGGACAAACATGCAGATGCATGCGCACACAAGTTACAACCCCAATCCCTCGCCTTCTCACTAAAGCAATTCCACTCTCATTTGCCACATCGAGCAGCTCATATTCCCACACTTGATGCATTTGTTATATTGAAGTATAATATCCTGTCTATGATCCTATTCTTTCTATTTAGAATTCTCAATCAGTCTCATAACTCAAAGTATCTTTGATCTGAACTCCTCAACTGGAGTACTAAAAGCCCATTACTAGTGCTGAAAGTTGTTTTTGGGAGGTGTGTGTGTACGCATGCACATTTGTGTGTTGTGAGTGTAGCTTTGCCTGTCCCTGCGGTATTATTTCACAGGACTTGCTAAGCATTTATGAGCTAATTAAGGTTGCAGAGCTGGTGAGCTGGTGATAAGGCCCATGTCCGGCCCCATTATTAATGTTCCACGCTCCACTGGGGCTCCAGACCTGCAAGCAGCCTAATTGGAAGCACTGAATCTGTTTGGGGAGAATTCTGATGACTTTCAGAACAAAGTGTGTGTGAATTTATGCGTCTGCGGGTTTGTGCTTGTTTGTGTGTGTCTACTTGGGGTGTACTGTATGTGGGTGTGTTTGTGCGTGGGTGCGTTTGGCAATTTTGTGTTTGGCAAGCATGTAGCCCAGTTCTGCTCTGACCCACATTTCCGAGTGAGCCCCATTATCTGGTCTCTTGAAGTATGTTTAACTTGGGAAAAACACAGCACAGAGCTCCAGACCACCCCTGGAAATTCCCACAGCCTCCAGAACATAAAAAAGAGCTGCCAATATCATGATTATAAATGTTCCTAATGTTGTATTGCAAATTGCATTTTGTCATGGTTTGTTTTCTTTCAAATGTTCGCCTCAGAAATGTGAGGTGTCATGAAGTTGTGAAATAGCAGCTGCCTTTACCACGGGTCCAAGGTAGGGGCTACTGTTTGCTCAGGGTCAATGTTAATGTGAGGAGTGAAACTTTCCCCCCATCTCTGACCCCATGACGACTGTAGCCACGACAACCCCCTCCCCCCGGACCTAGAGCCCAGACCCTCTGGTGTCTGTCTGTGTCTGCATCATAAAGACAGCTCCGCCTTTGAAGCCGGACAATGACCTCAAACTTGTTGCTCTCTGAAACACCCCTCTGCCATTGTGGAGGTCGTAAAAACCCAACGGGAGAGATTTCCTGCAACAAAAAAAAACATTTGGTGTGTGTTGGGGTCTTTTTGTCAAAGAGATGGGAGAGGGCCTATGGAGAGTGGGGGTTGGGTGTGGTTTTCAGTGTTGGTTGTTAAAGTTCCTTCCTGCCTGAGCGCTGATGTCATCGGTGCAGGCCTGAAACCAACACAGCACTGCATGAGGCTACAAACTGTTCTGCCCACAAACACGCACAGAAAATGGGAAACACATTCATGCTATTAATGAATTGCCTGTTTAAATACTCTGGTCCAGCTTGCTCCCTACTCACACAGACAAATATGTCCAGTACCCTCTCTTCTGTGTGTGAATCACCTCCTAAGTGGTTGAGGGAATATTCTGCCGTGCCACAGCAAAGACATCAAACACAAGTGCAACCAACAGTATAAAATGTCTGAACTCCCTAAGACTGCAATAGTGCCATGAGACTGCAATAGTGCCATGAGAGACTGCAATAGTGCCATGAGAGACTGCCATGAGAGACTGAAATAGTGCCATGAGAGACTGCCATGAGAGACTGCAATAGTGCCATGAGAGACTGCAATAGTGCCATGAGAGACTGCCATGAGAGACTGCAATAGTGCCATGAGAGACTGCAATAGTGCCACGAGAGACTGCAATAGTGCCACGAGAGACTGCAATAGTGCCACGAGAGACTGCAATAGTGCCACGAGAGACTGCAATAGTGCCACGAGAGACTGCAATAGTGCCACGAGGGACTGCAATAGTGCCACGAGGGACTGCAATAGTGCCACGAGGGACTGCAATAGTGCCACGAGGGACTGCAATAGTGCCACGAGGGACTGCAATAGTGCCACGAGGGACTGCAATAGTGCCACGAGGGACTGCAATAGTGCCACGAGGGACTGCAATGCTGCCACGAGGGACTGCAATGCTACCACGAGGGACTGTAATGCTACCACGAGGGACTGCAATGCTACCAAGAGGGACTGCAATGCTACAAAGAGGGACTGCAATGGTACGAAGCGAACATGTTTGCCAACAACTCATTATGTTGAAAATGTGCCTCATCTGTTTTCTAATTTGGTCTCTCAGCTGTTTTTCCCTCCCAGAATAAATGTCTTCCATTTGCAGACGATTATGCGTGTCCCCAGTGTCAGTGCTGTGTGTCAGTGCTGTGTGTCAGTGCTGTGTGTCAGTGCTGTGTGTCAGTGCTGTGTGGTCCCCTGCTGGTCTGAGGACAGGACTATTCCATTCCTAATAAAAGACACTGAGCTGGAATCACATTGACTTGATACCTTCCCTCACCTCGCTTCAAATTGTGTTCAAACCTTTGTCATGTCATCAATTCATCTGCTCAATACACACACACACACACACACACACACACACACACACACACACACACACACACACACACACACACACACACACACACACACACACACACTGTACAAACACCTCCACACCAGGCATCTCGCATAACCCAAATCTGTCACATTCCACATTAAACGATTCCACATCTTTATTTTATCACAGCCAAAGCTTTCCTCTTGAAAGTAAAAACATAAAACATAGACCATCCGTTTTCTGTCTCCGAGTTTTTGTCCTCTGAAGTTCGTCATATCCCCAGTCTTTCCTCGTCACATTTGTGTGGTGTCACGCTGGTACAGAAGTAACTGTCCATGTGTGTAAGTCTGTCCCTGTCACAGAGAGGGAGAGCCTTTATATGGGAGGACAGGCAGGACACGGTGACACTGGTGAATCACGTCTGCTGGGTGTTAATGTCTTCTCCTGGCAATTAGCTGCCTCAGTGTGATGCAGGGAGCAGACAAAGGGACACGGAATGAATCACCACCTAATTACTCTCCCTACATACCACGCCGCATCGATCCTGTCACATTCGGATTCTAGCACTATGTTTTATTAAAATGATTATGGGCTGTTCATCATAATTTCCCTATCTGAGACTTTTATCCACAGCCATTTTGCTCGGCTGTTGTGGTAGATGACTGTTGACGTAGAGCTGTAGGTGGCCATATGTATTCAGCTGGGTCCGTTCTGAGGAGGCAGAGGTGGAGAGCTTTTCTCAAGAACACCGCTAGAAATACCTGACCTTGATGTGTGTGACAGGAAAGTCCAGCCCTCTAGCCGCCATTCAATGTCCACACTTCTACCTTCTCTCCTTTTGAGTTGTCTTTTTCTTTTACCTACCACTGGCCCTATTCTATGGAGGACAACTTCATTTCTATCTGTACCTTCAGTCGATACACTATGATGTGTGCAGTGTAGTGAGGCTGCATCTCTCTGCGTCCAGGCCCACCCCTATCGCTGTGGGATAGGACTTTCTCTTTCGAAGCACACCCCAACACCCATCAGTGTTGGGGTGTTCGTCTGAGTGTGTGTCCCTGACCTCTGACCAGGAACACCAGATGTGGTGGGCTCACCTCGCAGGCCAACCAATGGCTGGTTAAGGACGGGCTAGACATGGTACCAGAGGAGCAAAGACACTAAACCAAGACTGGGGTTTAGAATGGGGTTTACAGAGAATTCTATCGGTCTTCAAGCTTGAAGTTAATCAATGTCCCTGACTTTAACTGCTTAAATGTGACACATTGAACTTTTGTCTTGACTTCTTCTCGTGACTTTTGAGCATAAGTGTGTTTCTGTTCATAGAAATTGCCCTTGTGGTCCATAAAGACTACGTTGACTTGGTTGTTTTGTGTGTACAGTATATACAGCAGGGCTATTCAATTCTGGTCTTGGAGGGCCAACACGGTTTTTTTTTGTTTCCACCTGGTAGTTAGTTGAACTCACCTGGTGCCCCTGATTAGAAGGAGAGGATGAAAAACAGGCGTTTTTGGGCCCTCCAGGACCGGAATTGAATAGCTCTGCTGTACAGGGATTGGGATTCCGCAAGTTTACGAGCTGTGTCTGTGGGCCGACACAGGATCTCTAAAGTTTACCCAGCTTGCCAGGCAAGGGGTGACACATTTCAACCCTCTGCTCTAAAACGGTCATTTGCAGCTGAGAATGCTGGGAGTTTGAAGGGGCTCGTTATGGAAGTCCCTGCTTGGTTGGTTACTCTCTCTCTCGGTCTCTCTCGGTCCCTCTCTCTCTGTCTGTCAAATCAATTTAAGGGGTTTATTGGTATGGCAAACATATGTTAACATTGCCAAAGCAAGTGAAGTAGATAAATCAAGTCAAAGTTTGTCACGTGCGCCGAATACAACAGGTGTAGAACTTACAGTGAAATGCTTACTTACAGGCTCTAACCAATAGTGCAAAAAAGGTATTAGGTGAACAATAGGTAAGTAAAGAAATAAAACAACAGTAAAAAGACAGGCTATATACAGTAGCGAGGCTATAAAAGTAGCGAGGCTACATACAGACACCAGTTAGTCAGGCTGATTGAGGTAGTATGTACATGTAGATATGGTTAAAGTGACTATGCATATATGATGAACAGAGAGTAGCAGTAGCGTGAAAGAGGGGTTGGCGGGTGGTGGGTGGCGGGACACTATGCAGACAGCCCGGTTAGCCAATGTGCGGGAGCACTGGTTGGTCAGCCCAATTGAGGTAGTATGCACATGAATGTATAGTTAAAGTGACTATGCATATAAGACAAACAGAGAGTAGCAGCAGTGTAAAAGAGGGGTTGGGTTGGGGGAGCACAATGCAAATAGCCCGTGTAACCATTTGGTTACCTGTTCAGGGGTCTTATGGCTTGGGGGTAAAAACTGTTGAGAAGCCTTTTGGTCCTAGACTTGGCACTTCGGTACCGCTAGCCATGCGGAAGTAGAGAGAACAGTCTATGACTGGGGTGGCTGGGGTCTTGGACAATTTTTAGGGCCTTCCTCTGACACTGCCTGGTGTAGAGGTCCTGGATGGCAGGCAGCCTAGCCCCAGTGATGTACTGGGCCGTACGCACTACCCTCTGTAGTGCCTTGCGGTCAGAGGCCGAGCAGTTGCCATACCAGGCAGTGAGGCAACCAGCTCTCGATGTTGCAGCTGTAGAACCTTTCGAGGATCTCAGGACCCATGCCAAATCTTTTTAGTTTCCTGAGGGGGACTAGACTTTGTCGTAATACACAATATAAAATGAACCGTAAACATTACTCAGAGAAGTTCCATAAGAATAAAGACATTTTAAAGTGTCATATGTCTATATACAGTGTTGAACTATTTTCACATCGTTACAAGTACAAAAGGGAAAATGAATAAACATATGGGTTGTATTTACAATGGTGTTTGTTCTTCACTGGTTGCCATTTTCTTGTGGCAACAGGTCACACATATTGCTGCTGTGATGTCACACTGGTATTTCACCCGGTATAAATGGGAGTTTATCAAATTAGATTTTTATTTCAATTTCTTTGTGGATCTGTGTAATCTGAGGGAAATTGTGTCTCTATAGTCAAACATTTGGCAGGAAGTTAGGAAGTGCAGCTCAGTTTCCACCTCCAATTTGTGGGCAGTGTGTACTCTGTATACGGGCCAAATAGCATTCTAGTTTGCATAGTTTTTTTTGTAAATTTTTTCCCAATGTGTCAAGTAATTATATTTATGTTTTCTCATGATTTGGTTGGGTCTAATTGTGTTGCTGTCTTGAGGCTCTGTGGGGTCTGTTTGAGTTTGTGAACAAAGCCCCAGGACTAGTTTGCTTAGGGGACTGTTCTCCAGGTTCATGTCTCTGTAGGTAATGGCTTCGTTATGGAAGGTTTAGGAATCTCTCTCTGTCCCTCTCTCTCTCGCCGTGTCTCTCTATTTCGCCGTGTCTCTCTGTCCCCCTTCCCCCTCTCTCTCTGTCCCTCTCTCGCTCTCTCTGTCCCTCTCTCGCCCTCTGTCTGTCTCTGTCCCTCTCTTGCTCTCTCTGTCTCTCTCTCTCTGTGTCTCTCTCTCTCTCTCTCTCTCTCTGTCTCTCTCTGTCTCTGTCTCTCTCTCTGTGTCTCTAGTTCTCTCTGTCCCCCCCTCTCGTTCTCTCTCTCTCTCTGTGTGTGTCTGGCGCTCTCTCTCTCTCTGTGTC
The DNA here is from genome assembly GCF_013265735.2 of Oncorhynchus mykiss. Lineage (NCBI taxonomy): Eukaryota > Metazoa > Chordata > Actinopteri > Salmoniformes > Salmonidae > Oncorhynchus > Oncorhynchus mykiss. The sequence continues at coordinate 51,027,864 of NC_048571.1, forward strand.
TCTAGTTCTCTCTGCCCCCCCCCCTCTCGCTCTCTCTCTCTCTCTCTCTCTGTGTGTCTGGCTCTCTCTCTCTCTCTCTCTCTCTCGCTCTCTCGCTCTCTCTGTGTTTGGCACTCTCTCGCTCTCTCTGTCTGGCGCTCTCTCGCTCTCTCTCGCTCTCTCTCGCTCGCTCTCTCTCGCGCTCTCACTCTCGCTCTCTCTCTCTGTCTCTCGTTCTCTCTGTCCCCCCCTTTCGCGCGCTCTCTCTCTCTCTCTCTCTCTCTCTGTGTCTGGTGCTCTCTCTCGCTCTCTCTGTGTGTCTCTGGCTCTCTCTGTGTCTCTAGTTCTCTCTGTCCCCCCTCTCTCTCTCTCTCTCTCCCTCTGTGTCTGTCTCTCTCTCTCTCTCTCTCTCTCTCTCTGTGTTTGGCTCTCTCGCTCTCTCATCTGTGTTGGACTCTCTCTCTCTCTCTCTCTCTCTCGCGCTCTCTCTCTCGCTCTCTCTCTCTCTCTCTCTCTCTCTCGCGCGCTCTCTCTCGCTCTCTGTCGTCCCCCATCTCTCTCTGCCCCCCCTCTCTCTCTCTGTCCCCCCCTCTCTCTCTCTGTCCCCCTCTCTGTCTCTCGCTCTCTCTCTTGCTCTCTCTCTCTCGCTCTCTCTGTGTCTGGCGCGCTCTCTCTCTCTCGCTCTCTCTGTGTCTGGCGCTCTCTCTCACGCTGTCTGGCGCTCTCTCTCTCTCTCACACTCTCTCTCTGTCGCCCTCTCTCTCTCTCTCTCTCTCTGTCCCTCTCTCTCTCTCTCTCTGTCCCCCTCTCTCTCTCTCTCTGTCCCCCCCTCTCTCTCTCTCTGTCCCCCCCTCTCTCTCTCTGTCCCCCCCTCTCTCTCTCTCTGTCCCCCCCTCTCTCTCTCTCTGTCCCCCCCCTCTCTCTCTCTCTGTCCCCCCCTCTCTCTCTCTCTGTCCCCCCCCCCTCTCTCTCTCTCTGTCCCCCCCCCCTCTCTCTCTCTCTGTCCCCCTCTCTCTCTCTCTCTCTGTCCCCCTCTCTCTCTCTCTCTCTGTCCCCCTCTCTCTCTCTCTCTCTGTCCCCCCCTCTCTCTCTCTCTGTCCCCCCCTCTCTCTCTCTCTCTCTGCCCCCCCTCTCTCTCTCTCTGCCCCCCCCTCTCTCTCTCTCTCTGTCCCCCTCTCTCTCTCTCTCTCTCTCTGTCCCCCTCTCTCTCTCTCTCTCTCTCTCTGTCCCCCCTCTCTCTCTCTCTCTCTCTCTCTCTGTCCCCCCTCTCTCTCTCTCTCTGTCCCCCTCTCCCTCTCTCTCTGTCCCTCTCTCTCTCTGTCCCCCTCTCTCTCTCTCTCTCTCTCTCTCTGTCCCCCCTCTCTCTCTCTCTCTCTCTCTGTCCCCCCTCTCTCTCTCTCTGTCCCCCCTCTCTCTCTCTCTCTCTGTCCCCCTCTCTCTATCTGTCCCCCCCTCTCTCTCTCTGTCCCCCCCTCTCTCTCTCTCTGTCCCCCCCTCTCTCTCTCTCTGTCCCCCCTCTCTCTCTCTCTCTTTCCCCCCTCTCTCTCTCTGTCCCCCTCTCTCTCTCTCTGTCCCCCCTCTCTCTCTCTCTGTCCCCCTCTCTCTCTCTCTCTCTCTCTGTCCCCCCCTCTCTCTCTGTCCCCCCTCTCTCTCTCTCTGTCCCCCCTCTCTCTCTCTCTGTCCCCCCCCTCTCTCTCTCTCTGTCCCCCCCTCTCTCTCTCTCTTTCTGTCCCCCTCTCTCTCTCTCTACCCCCCTCTCTCTCTCTCTGTCCCCCCCCTCTCTCTCTCTCTCTGTCCCCCCCTCTCTCTCTCTTTCTGTCCCCCTCTCTCTCTCTCTACCCCCCTCTCTCTCTCTCTCTGTCCCCCCCTCTCTCTCTCTCTCTCTCTGTCCCCCCCCCTCTCTCTCTCTCTGTCCCCCCCTCTCTCTCTCTTTCTGTCCCCCTCTCTCTCTCTCTACCCCCCTCTCTCTCTCTCTGTCCCCCCCTCTCTCTCTCTCTCTCTCTCTCTGTCCCCTCCCTCTCTCTCTCTCTGTCCCCCCTCTCTCTCTCTCTCTCTGTCCCCCTCTCTCTCTCTCTGTCCCCCCTCTCTCTCTCTCTCTGTCCCCCCTCTCTCTCTCTCTCTCTCTCTGTCCCCCCCCTCTCTCTCTCTCTTTCCCCCCTCTCTCTCTCTCTGTCCCCCTCTCTCTCTCTCTCTGTCCCCCTCTCTCTCTCTGTCCCCCTCTCTCTCTCTCTCTCTCTCTGTCCCCCTCTCTCTCTCTGTCCCCCTCTCTCTCTCTCTCTCTCTGTCCCCCTCTCTCTCTCTGTCCCCCCCCTCTCTCTCTGTCCCCCCTCTCTCTCTCTCTGTCCCCCCTCTCTCTCTCTGTCCCCCCCCTCTCTCTCTGTCCCCCCCCCTCTCTCTCTTTCCCCCCCCTCTCTCTCTCTCTTTCCCCATCTCTCTCTCTCTCTCTGTCCCCCTCTCTCTCTCTCTCTCTGTCCCCCCCTCTCTCTCTCTCTCTGTCCCCCTCTCTCTCTCTGTCCCCCCCCCTCTCTCTCTCTGTCCCCCCTCTCTCTCTCTCTGTCCCCCCTCTCTCTCTCTGTCCCCCCTCTCTCTCTCTGTCCCCCCCCTCTCTCTCTGTCCCCCCCCTCTCTCTCTGTCCCCCCCTCTCTCTCTCTCTCTTTCCCCATCTCTCTCTCTCTCTCTGTCCCCCTCTCCCTCTCTCTCTCTGTCCCCCCTCTCTCTCTCTCTGTCCCCCCTCTCTCTCTCTGTCCCCCCCTCTCTCTCTGTCCCCCCCCCCTCTCTCTCTGTCCCCCCCTCTCTCTCTCTCTCTTTCCCCATCTCTCTCTCTCTCTCTGTCCCCCTCTCTCTCTCTCTCTGTCTTCCCCTCTCTCTCTCTCTCTGTCCACACCTCTCTCTGTCTCTCGTTCTCGCTCTCTCTCTGTGTGTGTGTCTGGCACTCTCTCTCTCTCTCTGTCCCCCCCTCTCTCGCTCTTGCTCTCTCTGTCCCCCCCTCTCTCTCTGTGCCCCCCTCTCTCTCTCGCCCTCTCTGTCCCCTCCTCTCTCTCACCCTCTCTGTCCCCCCCTCTCTCGCTCTCTCTGTGTCTGGCGCTCTCTCTCGCTCGCTCTCTGTGTCTGGCGCTCGCTCTCTGTGTCTGGCGCTCTCTCTTTCTCGCTCTCTCTGTGTCTGGCGCTCTCTCTCTCTCGCTCTCTCTGTGTCTGGCGCTCTCACTCTCTCGCTCTCTCTGTCTGGCGCTCTCACTCTCTTGCTCTCTCTGTGTCTGGCGCTCTCTCTCTCTCGCTCTCTCTGTGTCTGGCGCTCTCACTCTCTCGCTCTCTGTCTGGCACTCTCACTCTCTCGCTCTCTCTGTGTCTGGCGCTCTTTCGCTATTTCTGTGTCTGGCGCTCTCTCTGTGGCGCTCTCTGTGTCTCTCTCTCTGTGTCTCTCTCTCTGTGTCTCTCTCTCTGTGTCTCTCTCTCTGTGTCTCTCTCTCTCTCTGTCCCCCCCTCTCTCTCTCTCTGTCCCTCTCTCTCTGTCCCTCTCTCTCTCTCTGTCCCTCTCTCTCTCTCTGTCCCTCTCTCTCTCTGTCCCTCTCTCTCTCTCTGTCCCTCTCTCTCTCTCTGTCCCTCTCTCTCTCTCTCTCTCTCTGTCCCCCCCTCTCTCTCTGTCCCCCCCTCTCTCGCTCTCTCTGTGTCTGGCTCTCGCTCTCTCTGTGTCTGGCGCTCTCTCTTGCTCGCTCTCTGTGTCTGGCGCTCTCTCTCGCTCTTTCTGTGTCTGGCGCTCTCTGTGTCTCTCTCTCTGTGTCTCTCTCTCTGTCCCTCTCTCTCTGTCCCTCTCTCTCTCTGTCCCTCTCTCTCTGTCCCTCTCTCTCTCTGTCCCTCTCTCTCTGTCCCCCCCCCTCTCTCTCTCTGTCCCTCTCTCTCTCTCTCTCTGTCCCCCCCTCTCTCGCTCTCTCTGTGTCTGGCTCTCGCTCTCTTTGTGTCTGGCGCTCTCTCTCGCTCGCTCTCTGTGTCTGGCGCTCTCTCTCGCTCGCTCTCTGTGTCTGGCGCTCTCGCTCGCTCTCTGTGTCTGGCGCTCTCTCTCTCTCGCTCTCTCTGTGTCTGGCGCTCTCTCTCTCTCGCTCTCTCTGTGTCTGGCGCTCTCGCTCTCTCTGTCTGGCACTCTCTCGCTCTCTCTGTGTCTGGCGCTCTATCTCTCTGGCGCTCTCTCTCTCGCTCTTTCTGTGTCTGGCGCTCCATCTCTCTCGCTCTCTCTGTGTCTGGCGCTCTCTCTCTCGCTCTCTCTGTGTCTGGCGCTCTCTCTCTCTCGCTCTTTCTGTGTCTCTCTCTCTGTGTCTCTCTCTCTGTATCTCTCTCTCGCTCTGTCCCCCCCTCTCTCTCTCTCTGTCCCCCCCCTCTCTCGCTCTGTCCCTCTCTTTCTCTCTCTCTCTCTGTCCCCCCCTCTCTCTCTCTCTGTCCCTCTCTCTCTCTCTCTGTCCCC